>NC_053022.1:147440153-147516801 GCF_003073215.2 Triticum urartu
GCGTACGACGGAACAACAGACCCTGGGGTCTGGATTGAGGATTATATCCTCCACATACACATGGCCAGAGGAGATGACCTCCACGCCATAAAATACTTACCCCTCAAGCTTAAAGGGCCAGCCCGGCATTGGCTCAAAAGCCTTCCCGAAAACACCATTGGAAGTTGGGAAGAGCTTGAGGATGCTTTCCGGGCAAATTTTCGAGGGACCTATGTCCGCCCTCTGGATGCAGACGATCTCAGTCACATAACTCAACAGCCCGGAGAGTCAGCCAGGAAATTCTGGAACATATTTCTTACTAAAAAGAATCAGATAGTCGACTGTCCGGACGCTGAAGCCCTAGCAGCTTTTAAGCATAACGTTCGAGACGAATGGCTCGCCAGACACCTCGGCCAAGAAAATCCAAGAACAATGGCCGCATTAACAAGCCTCATGACCCACTTTTGCGCAGGAGAGGACAGCTGGTTGGCAAGATGTAGCACCAGCGACCCAAGTACATCCGAAGTTAGGGATGGAAATGGAAAACCCCGACGCAACAAGGACCAGCGCCGGAATAAGAGAAACAGCCCAAAGAGCACGGCGGTTAACGCCGGATTCAAAAGCTCGTGGCAGAATCAGAGAAAGCCGCCCCTCAAGGATAACAGGGATGAGCTATCCAACGTAAACAAAATCTTGGACAAGATATGTCAAATACACAGTACTCCCGGGAAGCCTGCGAACCATACCGACAGAGATTGTTGGGTTTTCAAGCAATCCGGCAAACTCAACGCCGAACACAAGGGGCTCGACACACCAAGTGAGGACGACGACAAACCCCACAAGCAGAGCACTAGGAAACAAAAGGATTTCCCACAAGAAGTCAAAACAGTAAACTTACTTCACGTGACGAACAGAATGGCGCCAACAGAGATACGCGCCATACGGCCTATCCCAAAGGAGTCTCGCCAATGGTAGTTAAAACCGGTCACCTTCGATCATCAGGATTACTCTAGAAGTATCCGGAACGCAGGCTGGACTGCCTTGGTATTAGATCCAATAATCGGCGGACTCCACTTTACAAATGTCCTGATGGATGGCGGCAGTGGTCTAAACCTGTTATACCAGGACGCAATCCGCAACATGGGGATAGACCCAAAAAAAATTCGCCATAGCAAAACCTCCTTTCAAGGGGTAACGCCAGGCCCGGACGCCCGTTGCATGGGTTCTCTCCGGCTCGAAGTTATGTTCGGCTCCCCCGATAACTTCCGTCGCGAACAGCTAACTTTCCACATCGCCCCATTCTCAAGTAGCTATCAAGCACTGCTGGGACGCGAAGCTTTCGCCCGCTTTAACGCAATACCGCATTATGCATCTCTTAAGCTTAAGATGCCCGGTACACAAGGCATCATCTCATTAAAGGGAAAACATTGAGTGTTCCTCCCACGCGGAAGACAGTGCGGCTGCCTTGACAGCCCCACAATAAAGCGGCTTCACCAGCCAAAGCACCTAAACAGGTCGTCAAGACTACGGACACGGCTAGACGAGTCCGGCATAAACATACAATTGATAAAGGCTTAATAGCCGTATACCCCTGTACTAGGGGCTCCGCGCATATAAACCAAGAGACAATAAAGCTCAATTTTACCCATTTCGATTTATACTTCATTTATTTAGTATAACTCATGTTCGGCACGATCTTTCCTAAATTCAGTTCCTCTCTTTTACAGATAAACACCGTGCTATGCCCGTCCAGGATACAGCACAACAGAGACACAGGCGCAGACGTGCAGCAGGGACCCGTTCCAAGGATTCTTTTCAGATTAAGACCCTGCGTAAACCTTTTTTACTGTCTCTTGTTGATACATATCCCCTGGTTTCTTGGTATAACCAAGGAGGAGGCTGGCGTTTTGGCATGTGGCCACATCAGAGTTTTGCGTGTACCTGGACACTAGGGGCTTATTACTAAGGGCGTTATCCCGCCCGCCCTCATAAAGACCGAATACCTTAGGGAGTGTTCGGCGTCGCTAGTTTGGCCTTATATGCATCAGCTCCGAATCATGTCTTTGGTCAAATGTTGGGTTTGCCTGGCTCCTGTGTTTTGCCACCTTACGTTCCGCTCTAACGGCTAAGGCGGCACCAGGAGAACTACTGCGATTGTGCCCCGGTTCGGCCAGGCGAGCACCTCAGTAGAGAAAGCCGAAAACTAACTGTCATGATATAGCGTGAGACTAGTCAACCACTCGATGACTTACTGGAATATTTAGGATTCCTCTGCATTAACGAAGGGCCGCTTCCCGGCCAGGCACATACGCGCCCCGAGTTCGGGCGAGCGCAGGCGCCACCAGGGGCTATATAAGTAGCCTCACTGTCAAACTCATATGGCTAAGTGAAAGTGATAAAGCATCATAGTCTGATTGCCTAGTTCTCTGCGCTATCACCTCCTTTGTAGGACCAAGGCGTTGGATCAAGTGTGAAAATGCGCCTTCTGCGAACACCCCCGCATTATGTGCGTGGGGGCTGAAGCCGACGACTGCCATCTTTCAGATTATATATACATATATGTTAAACAGCCGCACAGGAGGTATTATAATACTTGCAGGCACAAGTATAAAAAGCTTCTACAATTTCTCAAAATATTGTTTTACAATAATATATGCTATTCGAATATAGTATCCTTCGAGCACTGCGTCTCTATTAAACGAGCGCCTTGCAGAACTTCCTGAAAATAGTGCTCGGCAGGTACTCGGCTTCCATCCGAGTCTGGGGATGCAACAGCGGTGGCCTCCATTTCCGCCCAGTATGTCTTCACGGGCAAGAGCCATCCGCGCACCCTCTATGCACGCTGACCTCTTCATCGCATTGATATGCGGCGCCGCACCAAGGAACTGCTGCACCAAGTTGAAATAACTTTTCGGCTCTAGCCTCTCTGGCCACAGATGACTCATGACATACTTCATGGCAAGTCCGGACAACCCATTTAGCTCGGCCCATTCGGCTAAACGATCGACTAATGACAGTGGACGCTCCGGATTGTGGAACTGCAACCAAAAGAGCTTTTCCACTTTGCGATCTTCTTGATCTCGGAAGTGTTCGGCCGCATCCACGGCACTCGCTGCCAAATCCAGATAGGTGTCCGTTGTACTCCACATCCAGTCTAATGGAGCATGTTTAGGATCACAGAACTTCCTCCGTAGCATAAAGGGCTTTCCAGCCACGATCTCTCCGGCCTAACGCAACTCCTCCTTCATAGCTCTCATTGCAGAGCGAGCATCCTTGGCATCGGAAACGACCTTCTCCAGGTCCGTCTGTTCCACCCGATCTTCTTTTTCAAGACGCTTGCAACGGTCAGCAGCGTTCTTCAGCTTCACGGCCATCTCGGCCATTTCCTTCTTGTTTCAGCAGTGAGCAGCCTGTTCGGCTTTCAGCTCTTCAATTGCCTTTCCTGCAGCCGCATCACTTTTCCTGGCTTGCTCCTTGGCTCGGGCAAGTTCCGCCCGAAGATTCTCCATGGCAGCAGCACCATCTGCATCAAGCGCACACATTGTAAGATACTGGCATAAAGCTCCTCTTACCAGGTGCCGCCGGAGGAATTACATACCTTGGGCCTCGTAAAGCCGCTTGTTGACAAGCGCGATGTCGGCACCTGCCATGTCAAGTTGCCGCTTTAGCTCGGCAAATTCATCAGTCCGGCTTGACACCGGACACTTCGCCACCTACGTATGAAGGCATCATATTAGACCTGGGATTATGATCCTCTGTGCGCCGTCACTTTTGACAACGCACAGAGTCTCAGGGGCTACTATCTACACAGGGCACATCTTATTTATGCGCAACTATCCAAAAAGGGTACATTATTTCGCATACCTCAAAACCTGTTAGTAAACTCCTGACGGCCTCGTGCAATCCGCTCTCCGCAGATGAAATCCTCTCAATCACCGTACCCATCAACGCGCGGTGCTCCTCTGAGATAGATGCTCGCCCTAGCAGATCCTTCAGCTCCTTCGACCGCGCACCAGACGGCGCTGGACTCGTCCGGTGGCCCTTTTCGAAGGCCGGACACGGAGGGCTTTGGGGGGCCATATGACTACCTTCCGGCCCTGCCAGATTCGGAGAAACCCTCTGCGACGATACCTCAGGGTCGCCCGCCTCGCAAGGCGGTACGGCAGGGGGAGGCGTTCCGCTCTCCATCATCTATGGAAGAAGATCCCCCGAAGACGAGCTCTGCTGAGAAGGGCTAAGGTCCGAGCTACAAGGTAAATTTTTGATTACTTTTCTCAGATATAAAGCAAGGATTTCTATCGTTTCTTAAAAAGAAAACTCCTCTCTACTTACGGCTCGGTGGAGGGCTGATCCCCTTGAGGGCATAATTCGGCCGAAGTATCCCCCAGCACAGGACCCTCTGGCGAAGATTTCTTCCCCCGCTTTGAGGCCATGGTCTCCGGGTCTTCAGAGGCGGTCCTCTTCTTCCCCTGAGGAGAGGAATTTTTTATTACTCCCTTCCGGACAACCTCCTTCGAGGAGGCTGTAGCTTCCTTGTCCCCTCCCTCACTTTCCTTTGAAGGCACAACCTCCAACATCCTGACTAGCACGGGACCCGGCGCGGTCTCGGGGAGGGGGGTGGACACCTGATTAGCTTTGCTTTCGCTATCCACTCCTGTTTAAAGGACAGCTCTTTTAGGGGAAATTTTATGATAAATATACGGATAGCGAGTCCGGGCACAAGGCTACTTACTTGAGTATCCGGACGATTGCAGCTCAGACCTGCGTCCTCCGTAGAATCCGGACACACTACTTGTGGTCCGAAGAAGAATTTGTACATCTCCACGGGCGTCATGCCAAGAAAATGTTGGAGAACTCATGGTCCCTCCGGGTTGAACTCCCACAGGCGGAGGGGGCGACGTTTGCAGGGCAGAACTCGGTGGATTAACATAACTTGCGTCACCACGACCAGACCGATGTCTCTTTCTAGGGGATCTCGGATGCGGCCCTGCAACAGGGGCACGTCCTTTGCCGACCCCCAGTCCAGCCCCTTATTGACCCATGACGCCAGTCATGGCGGGGGACCCGAGCAGAAAGCAGGCAGCGCCACCCACTTGGTGCTCCTGGGAGCCATGATATAAAACCACTCTCGTTGCCATAAGCTGGACTCCTCTTGAAAAGAGCCCTCGGGCCATGGAGCACCAGCATTCTTGCTTAGAAAAAGCACCTCCGCACTCCGCGTGCCGTCCCTCGATCATCTTCGGCTCTACTTTGAAGGTCTTGAGCCATAGTCCGAAGTGAGGAGTAATACGTAGGAAGGCTTCACACACGACGATGAATGAGGAAATATGGAGGATGGACCCCGGAGCTAAGTCGTGAAATTCCAGCCCATAATAAAACATGAGCCCCCTCACAAAGGGATCCGTCGGGAAGCCTAGCCCCCGAAGGAAGTGAGACATGAACACCACACTCTCACCAGGCTTGGGAGTGGGAATGACCTGCCCTTGAGCAGGCAGCCTATGCGAGATTGCGCCGGTCAAGAACCTGGCCTCTCTCAACTTCAACACGTCCTCCTCCGTGACGGAGGAGGGCATCCATCGGCCTCGAAGGTCGGAACCAGACATTGTCGAAGGTCCGAAGCGCCTGAAATCTGGAGCCTTGGGTGTTGGAACTCGAGGCAAAGGGCGCACTCGTTTGAGATTGAAAGAAAGGAGTAAGGCCTTGGTCTCTTTATAAGAGGTTAAATACCAAGGGCCCTCCCCATGACCGTTTGGGACTCGCCTTTGATCGAGAAAACATACCAACGGGTACGGTTGGGTTACCCACGCCCGTATTGATGAGAATCCCGGAATAAGGGGACACGATCTCTGCTTTGACAAGACGTGCCAAGGAAACCGCCTCGCTAAACGCGCTGAGGTGGGACAGTAAAACGATTCGAATAAAGACTTGGCCGTGGTGTGTTGTCATGCTACGGAATACGTCAGCAGATTAGATTTGTGTAAATATTATTCTCTCTATGGCAATATGTGGAAACTTATTTTGCAGAGCCGGACACTACCTTTGTGTTCGAAATCTTCTATGAAGTACTTGGAGGAGGAACCCACCTTGCAATGCCGAAGACAATCTGCGCGCCGGACTCGTCGTCATTGAAGCCTGGTTCAGGGGCTACTGAGGGAGTCCTGGATTAGGGGGTGTCCGGATAGCCGGACTATACCTTCGGCCGGACTCCTGGACTATGAAGATACAAGATTGAAGACTTCGTCCCGTGTCCGGAAGGGACTTTCCTTGGCGTGGAAGGCAAGCTTGGCGATAAGGATATGTAGATCTCCTACCATTGTAACTGACTCTGTGTAACCCTAGCCCTCTCCGGTGTCTATATAAACCGGAGGGTTTTAGTCCGTAGGAACAACAATCATACCATAGCCTAGCTTCTAGGGTTTAGCCTCCTTGATCTCGTGGTAGATCTACTCTTGTACTACCCATATCATCAATATTAATCAAGCAGGACGTAGGGTTTTACCTCCATCAAGAGGGCCCGAACCTGGGTAAAACATTGTGTCCCCTGCCTCCTGTTACCATCTGCCTAGACGCACAGTTCGGGACCCCCTACCCGAGATCCGCCGGTTTTAACACTGACAAAGATCTTTATCAGTCAAACCACATAACAACATACATTGTTCCCTTTGTCATCGGTATGTTACTTGTCCGAGATTCGATCGTCCGTATCTCAATACCTAGTTCAATCTCGTTACCGGCAAGTCTCTTTACTCGTTCTGTAATGCATCATCCTGCAACTAACTCATTAGTCACATTGCTTGCAAGGCTTATAGTGATGTGCATTACGGAGAGGGCCCAGAGATACCTCTCCGATAGACGGAGTGACAAATCCTAATCTCCATCTATGCCAACTCAACAAACACCATTGGAGACACCTGTAGAGCATCTTTATAATCACCCAGTTAAGTTGTGACGTTTGATAGCACACAAGGTGTTCCTCCGGTATTCGGGAGTTGCATAATCTCACAGTCAGAGGAGCATGTATAAGTCATGAAGAAAGCAGTAGCAATAAAATTGAACGATCATTATGCTAAGCTAACGGATGAGTCTTGTCCATCACTTCATTCTCTAACGACGTGATCTCGTTCATCAAATGACAAAACATGTCCATGGCTAGGAAACTTAACCATCTTTGATTAACGAGCTAGTCAAGTAGAGGCATACTAGGGATACTCTGACACATGTACTAAGTTTCCGGTTAATACAATTCTAGCATGAATAATAAACATTTATCATGATATAAGGAAATATAAATAATAACTTTATTATTGCCTCTAGGGCATATTTCCTTCAGTCTCTCACTTGCACTAGAGTCAATAATCTAGTTCAGATCGTCATGCGATTTAACACCAATAGTTCACATCTTTATGTGATTAGTTCACATCTCCATGTGACTAACACCCAAAGGGTTTACTAGAGTCAATAATGTAGTTCACATCGCTATGTGATTAACACCCAAAGAGTGATCATGTTTTGCTTGTGAGAGAAATTTAGTCAATGGGTCTGCCACATTCAGAGCCATATGTATTTTGCAAATTTTCTATGTCTACAATGCTTTGCACGGAGCTACTCTAGCAAATTGCTCCCACTTTTAATATGTATCTAGATCGAGACATAGAGTCATCCAGATCGGTGTCAAAGCTTGCATAGACGTAACTCTTTATGACGAACTCTTTGTCACCTCCATAACCGAGAAACATTTCCTTATTCCACTAAGGATATTTTTGACCACTGTCCGGTGATCCACTCCTGGATCACTATTGTACCCTCTTGCCAAACTTATGGTGAGGTACACAATAGGTCTGGTACATAGCATAGCATACTTTGTAGAACCTATGACTGAGGCATAGGGAATGACTTTTCATTCTCTTTCTATTTTTTGCCATGGTCGGGTTTTGAGTCTTTACTCAACTTCAAACCTTGCAACACAGGCAGGAACTCCTTCTTTGACTGTTCCATTTTGAACTACTTCAAAATCTTGTCAAGGTATGTACTCATTGAAAATATATCAAGCGTCTTGATCTATCTCTATAGATCTTGATGCTCAATATGTAAGTAGCTTCATCGAGGTCTTTCTTTGAAAAACTCCTTTCAAACATTCCTTTATGCTTTCCAGAAAATTCTACATTATTTTCAATCAATAATATGTCATTCACATATACTTATCAAAAATGTTGTAGTGCTCCCACTCACTTTCTTGTAAATATAGGCTTCACCGCAAGTCTGTATAAAACCATATGCTTTGATCACTTTATCAAAGCATATATTCCAACTCCGAGATGCTTGCACCAGTCCATAGATGGATCGCTGGAGCTTGCTCACTCTATTAGCGCCTTTAGGATCGACAAAACCTTCTGGTTGCATCATATACAACTCTTCTTTAAGAAATCCATTAAGGAATGCAGTTTTGACATCCATTTGCCAGATTTCATAAAATGCGGCAACTGCTAACATGATTCGGACAGACTTTTAACCATCGATACGAGTGACAAAAACTCATCGTAGTCAACACCTTGAACTTGTCGAAAACATTTTGCGACAATTCGAGCTTTGTAGATAGTAACACTACTATCAGCGTCCGTCTTCGTCTTGAAGATCCATTTATTCTTAATGACTCACTGATCATCGGGAAAGTCAATCAAAGTCCATACTTTGTTCTCATACATGGATCCCATCTCAGATTTCATGGCCTCAAGCCATTTTGCGGAATCTAGGCTCATCATCGCTTCCTCATAGTTCGTAGGTTCGTCATGGTCTAGTAACATGACTTCCAGAACAGGATTACCGTACCACTCTGGTGCGGACCGTACTCTGGTTGACCTACGAGGTTTGGTAGTAACTTGATCTGAAGTTTCATGATCATCATCATTAGCTTCCTCACTAATTGGTGTAGGAATCACTGGAATTGATTTCTGTGATGAACTACTTTCCAATTCGGGAGAAGGTACAATTACTTCATCAAGTTCTACTTTCCTCCCACTCACTTCTTTCGATAGAAACTCCTTCTCTAGAAAGGATCCACTCTTAGCAACAAAGATCTTGCCTTCGGATCTGTGATAGAAGGTGTACTCAATAGTTTCTTTTGGGTATCCTATGAAGACGCACTTCTTCGATTTGGGTTTGAGCTTATCAGGCTAAAACTTTTTCACATAAGCATCGCAACCCCAAACTTTAAGAAACGACAACTTAGGTTTCTTGCTAAACCACAATTCATATGGTGTCGTCTCAACAGATTTAGATGGTGCCCTATTTAATGTGAATGCAGCTGTCTCTAATGCATAACCCCAAAACGATAGTGGTAAATCGGTAAGAGACATCATAAATCGCACCATATCTAATAAAGTACGATTATGACATTCGGGCACACCATTACACTGTGGTGTTCCAGGTGGCGTGAGTTGCGAAACTATTCCACATTGTTTCAAATGAAAACCAAACTCATAACTCAAATATTCGTCTCTGCGATCAGATCGTAGAAACTGTATTTTCTTGTTCCGATGATTTTCCACTTCACTCTGAAATTCTTTAAACTTTTCAAATGTTTTAGACTTATGTTTCATCAAGTAGATATACCCATATCTGCTCAAATCATCTGTGAAGGTTAGAAAATAACGATACCCGCCACGAGCATCAACACTCATCGAACCGCATACATTAGTATGTATAATTTCCAATAAGTATGTTGCTCGTCCATTATTCCGGAGAACGGAGTCTTAGTCATCTTGCCCATGAGGCATGGTTCGCAAGCATCAAGTGATTCATAATCAAGTGATTCCAAAATCCCATCAGCATGGAGTTTCTTCATGCGCTTTACACCAATATGACCTAAACAGCAGTGCCACAAATAAGTTGCACTATCATTATTATGATCGAGATTCAATAAACCATTTATATTGAGTGTATGACCATAGAAGGTTTTATTCATGTAAATAGAACAAGAATTGTTCTTTGACTTAAATGAATAATCGTATTGCAATAAACATGATCCAATCATATCCATGCTTAAAGCAAACACCAAATAACTTTGATTTTAGGTTCAACACTAATCCCGAAGGTAAAGGGAGTGTGCGATGGTGATCTTATCATCCTTGGAATCACATCCAACTCACATCATCACCTCTCCCTTAACTAGTCTTTGTATATTTTGCAACTCCCGTTTTGAGTTACTACTCTTAGCAACTGAACCAGTATAAAACACTGATGGGTTGCAATAAACACTAGTAAAGTACACATCAATAACATGTATATCAAATATACCTTTGTTCACTTTGCCATCCTTCTTATCCACCAAGTATCTAAGGCAATTCCACTTCCAGTGACCATTTCCTTTGCAGAAGAAGCACTCAGTTTCAGGATTGGGTCTAGCTTTGGGCTTCATCATGGGAGTGGCAACTTGCTTGCCATTCTTCTTGAAGTTCCCTTTCTTTCCATTGCCCTTTTACTTGATACTAGTGGTCTTTTCAACCATCAGCACTTGATGTTTTTTCTTGATTTCTACCTTCGCCAATTTTGGCATCGCAAAGAGCTTGGGAATCGTTTCCATTATCCCTTGCATATTATAGTTCATCGCGAAGTTCTAGTAACTTGGTGATAGTGACTAGAGAACTCTGTCAATCACTATCTCATCTGGAAGAGTAACTCCCACTTGATTAAAGTTATTGTAGTACTCAGACATGCTGAGCACATGCTCACTAGCTGAGCTATTCTCCTCCATCTTGTAGGCAAAGTACTTGTCAGAGGTCTCATACCTCTTAACACGGGCATGAGTCTGAAATACCAATTTCAGATCTTGGAACATCTCATATGCTCTGTGGCTTTCAAAATGTTTTTGAAGTCCCGGTTCTAAGCCATAAAGAATGGCACACTAAACTATCAAGTAGTCATCATACCGAGCTTATCAAACGTTCATAACGTCTGCATCTGCTCCTGCAAAAGGTTTGTCACCTAGCGGTGCATCAAGGACATAATTCTTCTGTGCAGCAATGAGGATAATCATCAGATCACGGAGCTAGTCCGCATCATTGCTACTAACATATTTCAACATAGTTTTCTCTAGGAACATATCATAAATAAAATGGGGAAGCTATACGCGAGCAATTGATCTACAACATAGATATGCAAATACTATCAGGACTAAGTTCATGATAAATTTAAGTTCAATTAATCATATTACTTAAGAACTCCCACTTAGATAGACATCCCTCTAATCATCTAAGTGATCATGTGATCCATATCAACTAAACCATGTCCGATCATCACGTGAGATGGAGTAGTTTTCAATGGTGAACATCTCTATGTTGATCATATCTACTATATGATTCACGCTCGACCTTTCGGTCTTAGTGTTCCAAGGCCATATCTGCATATGCTAGGCTCGTCAAGTTTAACTCGAGTATTCTGCTTGTGCAAAACTGGCTTGCACCCGTTGTATGTGAACGTAGAGCTTATCACACCCGATCATCACGTGGTGTCTCAGGACAAAGAACTGTAGCAACGGTGCATACTCAGGGAGAACACTTGTACCTTGAAATTTAGTGAGAGATCATCTTATAATGCTACCATTGAACTAAGCAAATAAGATGCATAAAGATAAACATCACATGCAATGAAAATATGTGACATGATATGGCCATGATCATCTTGCGCCTTTGATCTCCATCTCCAAAGCACCGTCATGATCTCTATCGTCACCGGCATGACACCATGATCTCCATCATCTTGATCTCTATCAACGTGTCATCACATGGTCATCTCGCCAACTATTGCTCTTGCAACTATTGCTATCGCATAGCGATAAAGTAAAGCAATTATTTGGCGCTTGCATCTTATGCAATAACGAGACAACCATAAGGCTTCTGCCAGTTGCCGATAACTTCAACAAAAACATGATCATCTCATACAACAACTTATATCTCATCACGTCTTGACCATATCACATCACAATAAGCCCTGCAAAAACAAGTTAGACGTCCTCTACTTTGTTGTTGCAAGTTTTACGTGGCTGCTACGGGCTGAGCAAGAACTGTTCTTACCTACGTATCAAAAACCACAACGCGGTATAGTGATTGCTTTTCGATCTTCAGAAAGAACCATGTTCATTGAACCCGATTCAACTAAAGTTGGAGAAACAGACACCCACTAGCCACCTGTGTGCGAAGCACGTCGGTAGAACCAGTCTCGCGTAAGCGTACGCGTAATGTCGGTCTGAGCCGCTTCATCCAACAACACCGCTAAATCAAGAATCAACTAGTGACGGCAAGCAATATGTATATACCCACGCCCACAACTCCTTTGTGTTCTACTCGTGCATATAACATCTACGCATAGACCTGGCTCGGATGCCACTGTTGGGGAACGCAGTAATTTCAAAATTTTCCTATGCACACGCAAGATCATGGTGATGATAGCAACGAGAGGGGAGAGTGTTGTCCACGTACCCTTGTAGACCGTAAGCGGAAGCATTATGACAACGCGGTTGATGTAGTCATAAGTCTTCACGATCGACCGATCCTAGTACCAAAAGTACGGCACCTCCGCGATCTGCACACGTTCGGCTCGGTGACATCCCATGAACTCACGATCCAGCAGAGTGTCGAGGGAGAGCTTTGTCAGCACGACGGCGTGATGACGTTTATGATGATTCTACCAGAACAGGGCTTCGCCTAAGCACCGCTACGATATGATCGAGGTGGATTATGGTGGAGGGGGCACCGCAAACAGCTAAGAGATCAATGATCAACTTGTGTGTCTATGGGGTGCCCCCTGGCCACGTATATAAAGGATGGAGGGAGGAGGAGGCCGGCCCTCATAGGGCGCGCCCAAATTATGGAGTCCTACTAGGACTCCCTAGTCCTAGTAGGATTGCACCTCCCACATGGAATAGGAAAAAGGGAAGGGAGAAGGAGAAGGAAGGAAGGGGCGCCCCCTTTCCCAAGTCCAATTCGGACCAGTCCATGGGGAAAGGGCACGGCCACCCTTGAGGCCTTTCTCTCCTTTCCCGTATGGCCCATTAAGGCCCAATACGAATTCCCATAACTCTCCGGTACTCCAAAAAATACCCGAATCACTCGAAACCTTTCCGATGTCCGAATATAGCCTTCCAATATATCGATCTTTACGTCTCAACCATTTCGAGACTCCTCTTCATGTCCCGGATCTCATCCGAGACTCCGAACAAACTTCGGTCATCAAATCACATAACTCATAATACAAATTGCCACAGAACGTTAAGCTGTGGACCCTACGGGTTCGAAAACTATGTAGACATGTCTGAGACTCATCTCCGATCAATAACCAATAGCAGAACCTGGATGCTCATATTGGTTCCTACATATTCTACGAAGATCTTTATCGGTCAAACCGCATAACAACATGCGTTGTTCCCTTTGTCCTCGGTATGTTACTTGTCCAAGATTCAATCGTCGGTATCTCAATACCTAGTTCAATCTCGTTACCGGCAAGTCTCTTTACTCGTTCTGTAATGCATCATCCTACAACTAACTCATTAGTCACATTGCTTGCAAGGCTTATAGTGATGTGCATTACCGAGAGGGCCCAGAGATACCTCTCCGATAGACGGAGTGACAAATCCTAATCTCCATCTATGCCAACTCAACAAACAGCATTGGAGACACCTGTAGAGCATCTTTATAATCACCTAGTTACCTTGTGACGTTTGATAGCACACAAGGTGTTCCTCCAGTATTCGGGAGTTGCATAATCTCATAGTTAGAAGAACATGTATAAGTCATGAAGAAAGCAGTAGCAATAAAACTGAACGATCGTTATGCTAAGCTAAAGGATGGGTCTTGTCCATCACTTCATTCTCTAACGATGTGATCCTGTTCATCAAATGACAACACATGTCCATGGCTAGGAACTTAACCATCTTTGATTAATGAGCTAGTCAAGTAGAGGCATACTAGGGACACTCTGTTTGTCTATGTATTCACACATGTACTAAGTTTCTGGTTAATACAATTCTAGCATGAATAATAAACATTTATCATGATATAAGGAATATAAATAACAACTTTATTATTGCCTCTAGGGCATATTTCCTTCAGCATGCGTATGCAAAAGTGGGGCGGTGGCTGAAAATTTCAGGGGGAAGAAAAATTCAGTTTCGTCAGTGAATCACGGTCGTCCGGTCGTCGGCTGTCCAGAAGCTGTCGGACGTCCGGTGCCTGTGCCATTTCGGGCATGAGATGAACTGCTAGGGTTCGCGGTGGATGTGGCGAAAATGTTCAAATCCAGGCGATTTTGTTGATGGAAAGGTGGAGATGAAGGGGAAAAGCTAGATCCACTCAAGGCAAAGCAAATCCGCAGATCAAATCCAACAAAACTTCATCACACCAACAAATCACAAAAAATTGGGCTATTTTGTGGGGAATTTTCGAATTAGGGACAAAATCAACAAAACAAGGCTAGAAAACACAACGGGGGGGCTCCGAAATCGTGATCAACGTGGCTCTAGATACCAAGATGATGTAGGGTGGAACCCTATTCGGCCGATCTTTCACGAAAAGAGCGGATCCCACGAAGAACACAAAGAACATGAGGGGAAATTCGAGGGGAAACGTAAGGGGAAACACGAGAGAATCACTCGAACCAACAAGAATGATCACACATATGCTAGATCCTCGAACACAAAAGTGATCACACGATCCAAAGTCAACACGGGACGATATATAGGGTAACCGGTCTTCTCCAAAGGAGGTCTTGATGGGGCCGCCCAAAAGGGGGTCTTGAATCCAAGGGGATCTTCTATGCAGAGGGGTCGCGGTTTCTCTCAAGGAGTAGATCCGTATGGATGAGCGAGGATCTATCTCACAAATGAGCTATCACAATGCTAACCCTAGCTAGGAGGAGGGAGAGGTCTATTTATAGTCGAAGTACAAAAAGGGGGGCAAAGTGAAGGGGTACATGGGCCTCAGCCCATAACTACCAGGGGTCGGACGTCCGGTGGGCGTCGGACATCCGGAGGCTCGGGACGGTCTGGACATTCGTAGATCTTAGGACTTCCGTAGATTACGTTCGGTTGTCGTGGCGTCAGACGTCTATAGGGGTCCGGTTGTCCGGTCTTCCTCAGACTTCCGCTATTTCCGCTCGGTTGCCATGGCGCCGGTCGTCCGGAGATGGTCGGTCATCCGTGGCCAGGGAGTCATCGGACGTCCGGTCCTGGTCGGACGTCCGACTACTGTAGTCTTCTTTGGCCAGATTTCCTTGGACTTGGAGCTTGGTGTCCTCGCTGTCTTGCCCGATGGACGTAGCTGCTCCATGGCTCTCCTCATGGTACCTGATCACACATAGTGTTTCCGCCCGAGGTAGCAGCCACGTCTCATGCATAGAAAGTGGTAGTTCGGAAAGGAGAGAGTTCACCTTATCTTCGATAGCCTTTGTTCGTGCTCTTGTCATTGGTCCAAGTGGTGTCGTGGGTGACGTAGGTAGGTCCATGGGGATGACCTTGGGATGCTCCGCATCATGTTACCTCTCTCATGTTAGACAATTTGCCATGTATTGAGTGCAACAATGCTTTTATTCTTGCTAATGAGATTGCCCCCATAGCATTCTCGCATATATTTGGAGATTTTGACATATTCCTTGTGAAGCATGCTTGTCTTACCTCTTTGCGTCATACACCCAGTGCCATGAATATAGCCATTGTTGCATCATATTATTCATGCACTTGTGCTTCTAATGGTTATGTGCAAGAAAAGGGAACCATCATGAGGGATGATATGTTTATCTACCATGCGCATACATTCTTTCTTTTGTTGTGTGCATGTGTAGGATACTTGGACTTTGTGTCGACTTCCACTTCATGTGAGTTGACCATTCAAGCTCTTGAGAGAGAACCACCTTCTACCATGATGATTCTACATCGCACTTGCTTGTGCTTCGGCATTGTGAAGGACACACAAGGACATGCTTTCAAGGTGATATCCTTCTCTCTTGAGAACACCCAAACCATGAGCTTGGATATTGTGGATCATACTTCATGTGTTGCTTGCACCATTTGCACGCATGTTCGAGATATTGCTTTCACTCATGATTGCCACATTACCATGCCTCATGACATATATGCCTTGTGTCTTGCATCCAATTCTTGGATTACTTGCTTATATCATATGTTTGTTGCAACAATGTCATTTCTTCACATATGCCATGTCCCATTACTTGTCACATGATTGACTTGATTGCCTCACATACGATGAACAATTGCTCTTTCTATTGTGTTGAGTGCCACACTGTATTCACCACACCCTATGCACGTTATGCTTGGATTGTTTGTGTAACGCCCTCGATGCGGCTATATCTCCCACGTGTTGAAGCACGACTTAGAGGCATAACCGCATTGAAAGCAATGTCGCAAGTGAGGTAATCTTCGCAAACAACCCATGTAATACAATAAGGGGAAAAGATACATAGTTGGCTTACAATCGCCACTTCACACAATTACAAGAATAAAGCATTACATCAACCAGATGCACATAAGGTCCGACTACGGAACCAACATAAAAGAAGACTACCCCAAATGCTACACAGATCCCCGATCGACCCCAACTGGGCTCCACTACTGATCAACTGGAAACGGAACAACATAAAGGACAAGATCTTCATAGAGCTCCTCCTTGAGCTTGGTTTGTGTCATCTGCATGGTTCAACGGCACCTGCAAGCTGGTTTTGTAAGTATCTGTGAGTCACGGGGACTCAGCAATCTCACACCCTCACGATCAAGACTATTTAAGCTTATGGGTAAGGTAAAAGGTATGAGGTGGAGCTACAGCAAGCGACTAGCATATATGGTGGCTAACATATTCGCAAAAGAGAGCGAGAAGAGAAGGCAAAAGCACGGTCGAGAAACTATGATCAAGAAGTGATCCTAGAACAACTTACGTCAAGCATAACTCCAACACCGTGTTCACTTCCCGGACTCCGCCGAGAAGAGACCATCACGGTTACACATGCAGTTGATGTATTTTAATTAAGGTCAACTTTAGGTTTTCTACAACCGGACATTAACAAATTCCCATCTGCCCATAACCGCGGGCACGGCTTTCGAAAGTTCAAATACCTGCAGGGGTGTCCCAACTTATCCCATCACAAGCTCTCACGGTCAACGAAGGATATTCCTTCTAGCGGGAAGACCTGATCAGGCTCGGAATCCCGGTTACAAGACATCCTCGACAATGGTAAAACAAGTCCAGCAACACCACCCGAATGTGCCGACAAATCCCGATAGGAGCTGCACATATCTCGTTCTCAGGGCACACTCAGATGAGGACTACGTACAACTAAAACCAGCCCTCGAGTTTCCCCGAGGTGGCGCTGCAAGTGGCTCTGCTTGGACCAACACTCAGAGGAGCACTGGCCCAGGGGGTTTAAATAAAGATGACCCTTGAGTCTGCAGAACCCAAGGGAAATAAAAGGCTAGGTGGTGAATGGTAAAACCAATGTTGGGCATTGCTGGAGGAGTTTTATTCAAGGCGAACTGTCAAGGGGTTCCCATTATAACCCAACCGCGTAAGGAACGCAAAATCCGGGAACATAACACCGATATGACGGAAACTAGGGCGGCAAGAGTGGAGCAAAACACCAGGCATAAGGCCGAGCCTTCCACCCTCTACGAAGTATATATATGCATTAATTAAATAAGAGATATTGTGATATCCCAACAAAATAACCATGTTCCAAACATGGAACAAACTCCAATCTTCACGTGCAACTAACAACACTATAAGAGGGGCCGAGCAAAGCGATAGCATAGCCAAACGACGGTTTGCTAGGACAAGGTGGGTTAGAGGCTTGACTTAACAATATGGGAGGCACGATAAGCAAGTGGTAGGTATCGCAGCATAGGCATAGGAAAAGAGCGAGCAACTAGCAAGCAAAGATAGAAGTGATTTCGAGGGTATGGTCATCTTGCCTGAAATCCCGCACGGAAGAAGAACGAGTCCATGAAGAAGAAAAACAGATGTAGTCGAACGGGTCCTCACAAACGCGACGTTATCGGAACCAACACGAAGAAGCAACACCGGAAAGAAGCACACAACATAGTAAACAACCAACACACGAACATGGTATGATATGCGGGATGCGGTATGCGATGCACATGCATGATTTGGAAAGGAATGATTGAACCTGGCCTCAACTTGGAAATCTAAGAGTGCCACTGGAAAGGTGAGGTGATTTCAGTTGAAATCGATATAAAGATCACCAGAATTGGATGCACGGTTTGGAAATGGCAAGCAAAACAAATATGGCACCGATCTGCGATTAACAGCAAGTAGCCTTCTAAATGCATCAAGATAAATAAGCTACTGCACTCAAACATGGCAACACAATACATGAAAGGGATCCACTCATGAAGCTTGACAAAATATAAACACAGAGCTATAGCTAATTCATCCATTAAAAGGTTCAAACAAGCATGGTAAAAGTGCAAATGATAACAGGTTTCAGACTTGGTGAAATTAACACAAGTCTGGAATTTATCATCAGGAAGCACACTTTAGAGCATGAAAAATACATGCTACAGGAACTTAACATGGCAAATCAAGGCATGGCATGAAGCTACTCAAAGCACTTAACAAAAGTCCCGTAGTGACCTTGAGCCAAAAGGGATCATAAAATACAATTGCAAGCATGTGAACATGGCAAAAACATAAACAGATTCAGACTTAGTGAAAAACTGGAGCATGCAAATCGGTTAACGAGTAGGCATGTTAACAAGCTCGATGCACTCACTACATAGCATGGCATGACAAACTAAGCATACACCCATCAAGAAGACATGGCATAGAAGCTAGACATGGCAAGAACAACATCATAGCATGCACGGATCAATAGCAACAACCTCGTCAAAATCACTAAACATGTCAACAATCTGCCAGGATTCACTTTATAGCAAAAGTAGAGCTCGATTGACTCAAGCTAGGGTGCTCCATAATAGCAAAAAAAGACATGGATGGGTAGTGCACCATAATTTTAACAAAACATCCTTACCGATCATCCTCAAAAGAGGCACGAATCACTAGGAAACAACATGAACATATGACATAACAACAAAATCAGGACAAGGACTTGGTGAAATACTGTCCCTGAAATCAGCATTACCGATTACGCTACTTTGCAAGCTTGTGCTAGTCACCACAAATATCACAAAAATACATGACAAGCACCTCTAAAAAGATGGCATGGCATATAACAAAACACATGTAGAGCTTAGGATCATAGCATGCACACATTAAACATGGCAAAAATGACAAATAGCTATTTGCTGAAACAGATCTGACAAATTCATCACATAGCCCTCTTCCAATAGCATTTCGGGCATCAAGATGAGCTCAAATGAAAATGATGCAATGAGATGAAATGATGTACTCATCGAGGCGAACATTTTGATATGCTACACGCACGAATCGGAGCTACAGATGCAGAGTTATGATGTGATGAAAAATGCAAAAAGATTAGGGTTAGAGGAGAAAAAGTCAACCGAGAGGGGATCTAGATCTCAGATCCAGATCGCACGGATTTTGAGGCGGCGGCGCTCTCGCCGTAATTGATGACGAAGGCGGCGGTCGGAGATGGCGGAGCTCGCCGGAGCTCCGGGACGGCGACGGCGAGCTGACGACGGCGGGGCCAGCGAGGTACGACAACGAGGCGGCGCAGAGCCATGGTGGCCGGAGCTCGAGGCCATGGCGGCTGCGGCGGAGCAGCGGCGAGTCGCGGGGCGGAGCTGCTGCTCCGGCGAGGGGAGGCGGGCCGGCGCCGGCGGAGGAGCAGGACGAAGGCGGCGAGGTACGGCAACGGCAGCGGCCTCGGGCGCGGCCCGGCAAGGAGATCCGATGCGCCTGGGCGCGCGAGTGCAGCGGCGGGCGGCTCCGGGCCCGGGCGAGCCTGCCTCGGGCCCCACAGGCCGCGGCGGGGAGGAGAGAGAGGCGCGGGATGATGTGGCGCAAGCAGATAGGCCGAGGGCGGCGGCGACGGTGACGTGGCGGCGCGCCATTGGTCGCGCGACGTGGCCGACTGGGGTGGACATGTTCGGCCGCCGGGCGGACGTGTCCGGTGGCGGAAGGAGGACGAAGGTTAGGGTTTGGACTGCGAGATTTTTGGGGAGAGCAACATATTTATAGGTAGAGGGAGCTAGGAGAGTCCAAATGAGGTGCGGTTTGCGGCCACGCGATCGTGATCAAACGCTCTAGACGATGGGAGGGGTTTTGGCCCACTTTGGAGGGGTGTTGGGCTGCAACACACCCAAGGCCTTTTCGGTCCCTCGATTAACCGTTGGAGTATCAAACGAAGTCCAAATGCCACAAAACTTGACAGGCGGTCTACCGGTAGTAAACCAAGGCCGCATGGAAAGTCTCGGTCCAATCCGAAAAAGGTTTAACACCCGCACACGAAAAGAGGTAGAAAGGGACACCGGATGACATAGGAGCGCCGGATTGCAAAACGGACAACGGGGAAAATGCTTGGATGCATGAGACGAACATGTATGCAAATGAAATGCACATGATGACATGATATGAGATGCATGACACACAAGCAATGACAAGGCAACAACAGCAAATAACTGGAGGACACCTGGCACATCGGTCTCGGGGCGTCACAACACTCCACCACTACGAGAGGATCTCGTCCCGAGATCTAGAATGGCACCATAGGGACAACGGAAGAGAAAGAGAAGAGGTAAAACTAAGTTGCTTCTTTGACAAACGAGTGAAACCACGAGCCTTGAGAGGTTGAACAAATTGCAAGAAAGAAGGCAACGAAGAAGAACAAGGTTGAAAGCACTCCGTTCAGAAAGAGGAATAAGAAAGAACCGATTCGGGTAGTACTTCGGTTGAAAAGAGATGAAAGACTTGATAAAGCGAAAAGAACTTGAGCAACAGGGCACAACACTCCGGTTAAATGGATAAGCAAGAAAAGAACAAGGTCCTAACAAGAACAAGAAGGGTTGAAGAGAGCAACATCACAATGCCTCCGGAACAAAAGTAAGAATGGAATGGAACGAACGAAGGGAAACACGATCTTGAGAGAGCACGCTTACAACAAATGCTAGAACGGAGTTGTTGGAAAACCAACAACGAAAAGAATAATCTTGATATGGTCTTATGTAATCCATCTCAAATTATGAGGTGACAACCTTCCACTCACGGGAAGAAGAACTGGATTGATATGAACAAGGAGACGAGAAAGTTATTTCACCGGGAGGGTAGATGAAGAACTTGGATCATTGATAAACACCATAAGAGCGACAATCCTTAAAGGAAAGCTTTAGGTGAAATATAGCCCAAGATAACTCCAATGAAGAGATTGGTGGATTTAAAATACCTCATCTTGATAACTTGTGAAACACGAAGCACGAGGGAAATTATCAAGAATGACATAACACCACCTCAAAAGATATGCGTGAAAGAATTGCACTCCGGGTTGCAAGATGAAGAACGCTTGAGCTTCTCTGAAAAGAATCTCAATGAACACTTCTTGAAAGAATTAAATCCTTGATGAACAATCATGTAGAACCTCCATGAATAACTCCGGTAACAAAAAGGATAACGAGAAGAAAGGGAAGAGAAGTTGAAAACACAAGGTGAATCCTTGTAATGATTTAGATGGATCTCCGTGATGATGAGAGCTTGGAACTCCGGGAAAAGAAAAGATAAAGCATCTCGAACTGAGAATGTGATATGATGAACCACTCCGGAGAAAGAAATTTAATAAACTCGATGAAACAAGAATAAGAATTATGTTATGCTTATCCTTCACCAATTCAAATTGATGACAAGCAACGGATTTGGCATACTACTTATTCTCTTTGAAAAGGATTAAGATAGATATAGCATAACTTGAGAAGGTCTTCAACGAACCACCGGTAGAATTGAAACAACGAATGAAATGATATGATCAACATGGAAGAGAATCTTGAGCAAACCACCGTAAGAATTGGGAACGATCAAAGGAAAGATATCAAATCACCGGGAAGAATTAGCAAAAGAACAAAGATGTTTGAGAGAATTTAGATACATGAGAACGAAGAGATTATGAGCTGATTAGGGAATCCTTGATTTAAGCACCGGTATCATTTAGAGTATGAGAGCTGAAAGATGGAATGAATACATCTTAGATGATGGGCTCCGGATAAACAAACTGAACAGAATCTTGAATTGCCCCGGATAGGTGAAAAGAATTGCCACAATCAAAACAATTATGAGAGGATGACATCAAGCTAGAACCACGAATCTTTGATAGAACGAAACAAGATTCAAGGGAAAACTCTTCTTCGGTCTTCAAATGCAGAGAATGACGATGAGAAACACCACCATGAATTGTTGAGATACTCCAGGATGAAAATTAGAAAGGTTGAGCCAACGATGAAAAGAATTTGAAAGATCTTGGAGAAACCCTCTGACTGATGAAAATTCATTCTTACGTCACACTTCTAAAAGAAATTTGGATAGCTCCGGAAAAATAAGAAGAGTCAGGTAAGATCCTGGGAAAAGACCTATGGGTTAGGGCCCACTCAAAAGATACACCGTAGAAAAGATTTGAAGAGAGATAGATAGCACCGGTTGAATAAAATGGCTTGAATGAGATAACAACCTCAGAATAGGTTTGAACGGATCTTGAAGGAAAAGACGAGCCTTCCGAGATATCTTGAGCACTCCGGAACAATAGAATAACAAACGGGGAAGATTAAGAGGTGCACCGGCATAAGAACACATTTGAAACGAGGAAAAAGGGATATGATCCACAAAGTTTGAATTGAATCCATCAGAGAAGAAAAAGAATGATGAAAAATGAACTTGACGCTCCCATAGAATCTTCATAAGAATCACCGGATAAGAACATTGGCGGAAAAAGGAATGAAGAGACTTCACATCAATAAGGTGGATACTTGATTAAGATATATGAGTCCTTGAAGAAACAAGGGTGGGTGGGCAGGAAAAACAAGGACAACTTGGAAACGGATGAAGCAAACACTGTTGAAAAGAACTGATAAATGATCTTGCGAATGTTGAAGTGATCGGATCCACTTGAAGAGAGACACACCGGTTGAAAAGGATTGACATGATAGACTCGATGATCGAGAAGGATTAGTATTCACATCGGAGTATAAGAACACCATTTAGGAAAGGTATAGAATCAACACTTGCCTTCGAAGCAACTCGAATACCACAACTCAAAACAAAAACAAAGGGTTGGCTTGCAAAATAAGCCGGAACAAACATATGATAGAAATTTCGTCCGAAGTTTTCATGGTCGGGCCTACACGGGCTCGATCGTACAGCACCATCATGTACAAGGCAGTGCACATGACATACGAAGCGTCCCCGAGTCGGCATAGCCAAGGACTCTTTAAGACACAACGATACCACTGTAAAACCAACCATGGATAGGAATACCACTAGACGTCGAACCCCAATTTCAAATCATACATCTGTCGGAAAGATATCCTAGGAGCTACTTGAATTCCCACTTATAAACTCCTGAAATTTTCCGGTTATGCAATCAGGTGTTGGGGATACAGGGGAAGCATAATATCTCACCCAAAACTAGCAAATCCTACATCCAGCTGTATCCATCCTTCAACACATAACCAAGAAACCTTCAGAAATCGTTTACCTCAACCTTCGAAAAGCATCCATTATACGAGTTATGGCAATAGTCCTGAACTCCTGCCCCAGTACTGGGTGGCGTCGAGGTTATCTCGCCAACAACTACATAAAAGAGATTTTCGATGTCGGCGAAAACTAAACTCAGGTATTCCAGAACTGCAACGATAAAATTGTGACGACAACACCTCGGAGCTCAACTCCCCGGGACACTGCCACAACCCCTCAATGGCAGGAGGCACCAAGAACAATGTTCTCGTCACAAAACCATCAGAACGATTCCAAGATACCCGCGTGATCCTAAAAAAAATTAGTGAAATTTGAGAAGAGAAGAGTCAAAACTCTATGTCAGGATGCCTCACCAGAGCAACGAAGAGACTGAGGAGTAAAAAGAAGTCCTACTCTCCGATATATATATAATCCTAAATGACTCAGAACATTTTTCTAGACTCAACAACGCCAAAGATTCGATCAAGCAGGGGGGCTCCTAAGGTCGGGGAAGGCTCTGATTACCAACTTGTAACACCCTCGATGCGGCTATATCTCCCACGTGTCGAAGCACGACTTAGAGGCATAACCGCATTGAAAGAAATGTCGCAAGTGAGGTAATCTTCGCAAACAACCCATGTAATACAATAAGGGGAAAAGGTACATAGTTGGCTTACAATCGCCACTTCACACAATTACAAGAATAAAGCATTACATCAACCAGATACACACAAGGTCCGACTATGGAACCAAAATAAAAGAAGACTACCCCAAATGCTACACAGATCCCCGATCGACCCCAACTGGGCTCCACTACTGATCAACTGGAAACGGAACAACATAAAGGATAAGATCTTCATCGAGCTCCTCTTTGAGCTTGGTTTGCGTCATCTACACGGTTCAATGGCACCTGCAAGCTGGTTTTGGAAGTATCTGTGAGTCACGGGGACTCAGCAATCTCACACCCTCGCGATCAAGACTATTTAAGTGTAACGCCCCCGATGCGGCTATATCTCCTACGTGTCGAAGCACGACTTAGAGGCATAACCGCATTGAAAGCAATGTCGCAAGTTAGGCAATCTTCACAACATCCCATGTAATATAAATAATAAAAGGGGAAGGAACATAGTTGGCTTACACTCGCCACGTCAAACAAAGTACATAAATAACATTACATCATCCAATCACTCATGGCCCGTCTATGGTGCCAAAATAAAAGATCAACCCAACATGCGACACGGTCCCGATCGCCCCAACTGGGCACCACTATTGATCATCAGGGAAAGACACATAGTAACGGCGTGAGTCCTCGTCGAACTCCCACTTGAGCTCAAGCGCATCATCTGGAACGGAAACATCAGGCCCTGCATTTGGTTTGGAAGTAATCTGTGAGCCACAGGGACTCAGCAATCTCGCACCCTCGCGATCAAGACTATTTAAGCTTATAGGTAAGGCAAGGTAATATGTGGAGCTGCAGCAAGCGACTAGCATATATGGTGGCTAACCTGTATGCAAGAGAGAGCGAGAAGAGAAGGCAAAGCGCGAACAAATAACTAGATAACAACCTGCGGCAAGCATTACTCAAACACCGTGTTCACTTCCCGGACTCCGCCGAGAAGAGACCATCACGGTAACTCACACAGTTGATTCATTTTAATTAAGTTTAGGTTCAAGTTATCTACAACCGGACATTAACAAATTCCCATCTGCCCATAACCGCGGGCACGGCTTTCGAAAGTTCAAATCCCTGCAGGGGGTCCCAACTTAGCCCGTGACAAGCTCTCACGGGCAACGAAGGATATTCCTTCTAGCGGGAAGACCCGATTAGACTCGGAATCCCGGTTACAAGACATTTCGACAAGGTAAAACTAAACCAGCAACACCGCCCGAATGTGCCGATAAATCCCGATAGGAGCTGCACATATCTCGTTCTCAGGGCACACTCAGATTGTCCAAGGTACGGGTAGGCCAGCCTAGAGTTGCCCCTGGTGGCCACCGGCAGCTGACAGGTGGACCAACACTCAGAGGAGCACTGGCCCGGGGGGGTTTAAATAAGATGACCCTCGGGCTCCGGAAACCCAAGGGAAAAAGAGGCTAGGTGACAAATGGTAAAACCAAGGTTGGGCATTGCTGGAAGAGCTTTATTCAAGGCAAACTGTCAAGGGGTTCCCATTATCACCCAACCGCGTAAGGAACGCAAAATCCGGGAACATAACACCGATATGACGGAAACTAGGGCGGCAAGAGTGGAACAAAACACTAGGCAAAAAGGCCGAGCCTTCCACCCTATACCAAGTATATATATGCATTAACATAACAAGTTAATATAATGATATCCCAACAAGTAAACAATGTTCCAACAAGGAACGGTCTCCAATCTTCACCTGCAACTAGCAACGCTATAAGAGGGGCTGAGCAAAGCGGTAACATAGCCAATCAACGGTTTGCTAGGACATGGTGGGTTAGAGGTTTGACATGGCAATTTGGGAGGCATGATAAGCAAGTGGTAGGCATCGTAGCATAGGCATAGCAAAAGAGCGAGCATCTAGCAAAGCAAAGATAGAAGTGATTTCGAGGGTATGACCATCTTGCCTGCAAAGTTGTCAGAGTTGACTGGATCCTGGAAAGCAAACTCAACGGGATCCTCGTTAGCGAACTCGTCTCCCGGATCTACCCAAACAAGACAAACAAGCAAAAGGAACGCAATCAACCACGTGCACAACCCAAGCAACAAGATGCAAACATGGTATGCTATGCGGGATGCGATATGTGATGCATATGCAAGATTTGACAAGGAATGATTGAACCTGGCCTCAACATGTAAATCCAAGTGTGCCACTGGAAAGGTGAGGTGATTTCGGTTGAAATCGATACAAAGAACACTGGAATCGGAGACACGGTTTGGAAATGGCCAGCAATTCAAATATGACACCGGTCTGCGATAAACAGCAAGTAGCCATCTAAATGCAACAAGATAATTATGCTACAGCACCCAAACATGGCAACAAAGCACATGGCAGGGATCCTCTCATGATCCTTAACAAAAAATGAACACTGAGCTACAGCCAATTCATCCATTAACAGGTTCAAACAAGCATGGCAAAAGTGCAATTGGTAAACAGATTTTAGACTTAGTGAAATTAACACTTGTCTAGAATTTCAGATCAGGTAGCACACATTGGAGCATGAAAACTAGATGCTACAGGAGCTTAACATGGCAAAGCAAGACATGACATGGAGCTACTCAAAGAGCTTAACAAAAGTCCCTTAGTGACCTTGAGTCAAAAGGGATCAGAAAATACAATTGCAAGCATGTGCACATGGCAAAAACATAATCAGATCACAGACTTGGTGAAAAACTGGAGCATGCAAATTAGATATCAAGTAGGCATGTTTACGAGCTCGATGCACTCACTACAGAGCAAGGCATGACAATCTAAGCATACACCCATAAAGAATACACATTATACAAGCTAGACATGGCAAGAACAACAACATAGCATGCACGGATCAACTACAACATCCTCGGCAAAATCACTAACAAGTAGACAATCTGTCCAGATTCACGAAATAGCAAAAGTAGAGCTCGATTGACTCAAGCTAGGGTGCTCCATAATTGCAAACAAAGACATGTATGGATAGAGCACTACAAGATTAACAAATCATCCTTACTGATCATCCTCAAAAGAGGCACGGATCACTAGGAAACAACATGAACATATGGCATATTGATAAAAACAGATCAAGGACTTAGTGGAATTGCCAAGTCCCTGAAATCAACATTAACGAATGCACCACTTTGCAAGCTTGTGCTAGTCACCACACACATCACAAAAAATACATGGATGGCACCTCTGGAAATATGGTAAAGCATATAACAAAACTCATGTAGAGCTCAGTGGCATATCATGCACACAATAATCATGGCAAAAATGACAAATAGCTATTTGAAGCAGCAGATCTGACAATTATCTCAAATAGCACTCTTCCAACAGCATTTCGGGCATCAAGATGAACTCCAATGAAAATGATGCAATGAAATGAAATAATATGCTCTCTGAGGCGAACATTTTGATATGCTACACACCCAAAACTGAGCTATGGATGCAGAGATATAACATGATGAAAAACGCAAATTATTAGGGTTTTGGGAGGAAAGTCAACCGTCTGGATTTTAGATCTGAGATCCACTGTTCATGCACGGATAACGATGTTCGTCGTCCAGACTTGGAGCTCGCTGGAGTGGAGGAAGAACTCGCCGGAGAGGGACTTGAGGGGAGGAGGGGCCGGCCGGTGAGGGAGCTCGCCGGGGCGGTGACTTGGCGGCGGCGGGCGGCGCGGGGCCGGGCCGGCAAGCTCGGGTGGCGGCGAGCTCGTGCCGATGAAGACTCCGGCGATGGCGCGGCGGGGCTGGACCGGCTCGGGTGGCCGGAGCGGTCAAAGCGGCGGGGTGGCGAAGGCGCGGGCGGCGCCGCGGATCCGGGCCACGGGGGCCGGCGACGGGCTCCCCGGGCCGCGCGGTGGAGGAGGCGGCGGTCCACTCGGGCGGCGACACGTGGCGGCGGCGGCACGGGTCGGACAATGTCTGGCCTGCGAGATTTTGTTCGGCGGCGGCGGGTAGAGATGGATCTAGGGTTTCGGGAGAGGGGAACCGCGAATTTCGGAGGGGGTGTATTTATAGGCATAGAGGGAGCTAGGAGTGTCCAAATGAGGTGCGGTTTTCGGCCATGCAATCGTGATCGAACGCTCTAGATGATGGAGAGGGTTTTGGTGGGTTTTGGGCCAAATTGGAAGGGTGTTGGGCTGTAACACACACGAGGCCTTTTCGGTCCCTCGGTTAACCGTTGGAGCATCAAATAAAGTCCAAATGGTACGAAACTTGACAGGCGGTCTACCGGTAGTAAACTAAGGCCGCTTGGCAAGTCTCGGTCCAATCCGGAAATGTTTAACCCCCATACACGAGAAGAAGGTAGAAATGACCACTAGTGGAGAACGGAGCGCCGGAATGCAAAACGGACAACGGGGAAAATGCTCGGATGCATGAGACGAACACGTATGCAAATGCAATGCACATGATGACATGATATGAGATGCATGAGAACGATAACAACACAAGGAGACAAAAAACCCGAACCCGAGAAAATAAAATAACTTAACGCCGGAAACGGCAAGAGTTGGATTACATATTAGGTAAATCATATCCGGGGTGTTACATTAAGCTTATGCGTAAGGTAAAAGGTATGAGGTGGAGCTACAGCAAGCGACTAGAATATATGGTGGCTAACATATTCGCAAAAGAGAGTGAGAAGAGAAGGCAAAAGCACGGTCGAGAAACTATGATCAAGAAGTGATCCTAGAACAACTTACGTCAAGCATAACTCCAACACCGTGTTCACTTCCCGGACTCCGCCGAGAAGAGACCATCAAGGTTACACACGCAGTTGATGTATTTTAATTAAGGTCAACTTCAGGTTTTCTACAACCGGACATTAACAAATTCCCATCTACCCATAACCGCGGGCACGACTTTCGAAAGTTCAAATACCTGCAGGGGTGTCCCAACTTAGCCCATCACAAGCTCTCACGGTCAACGAAGGATATTCCTTCTAGCGGGACGACCCGATCAGGCACGGAATCCCGGTTACAAGACATCTTCGACAATGGTAAAACAAGTCCAGCAACACCGCCCGAATGTGCCGACAAATCCCGATAGGAGCTGCACATATCTCGTTTTCAGGGCACACTCAGATGAGGACTACGTACAACTAAAACCAGCCCTCGAGTTTCCCCGAGGTGGCGCTGCAAGTGGCTCTGCTTGGACCAACACTCAAAGGAGCACTGGCCCGGGGGGTTAAATAAAGATGACCCTTGAGTCTGCAGAACCCAAGGGAAAGAAAAGGCTAGGTGGCGAATGGTAAAACCAATGTTGGGCATTGCTGGAGGAGTTTTATTCAAGGCGAACTGTCAAGGGGTTCCCATTATAACCTAACCGTGTAAGGAACGCAAAATCCGGGAACACAACACCGATATGACGGAAACTGGGGCGGCAAGAGTGGAACAAAACACTAGGCATAAGGCCGAGCCTTCTACCCTTTACCAAGTATATAGATGCATTAATTAAATAAGAGATATTGTGATATCCCAACAAAATAACCATGTTCCAAACATGGAACAAACTCCAATCTTCACCTGCAACTAACAACGCTATAAGAGGGGCCGAGCAAAGCGGTAACATAGCCAACCAACGGTTTGGTAGGACAAGGTGGGTTAGAGGCTTGACTTAACAATATGGGAGGCATGATAAGAAAGTGGTAGGTATCGCAGCATAGGCATAGGAAAAGAGCGAGCAACTAGCAAGCAAAGATAGAAGTGATTTCGAGGGTATGGTCATCTTGCCTGAAAGCCCGCACGGAAGAAGAACGAGTCCATGAAGAAGACAAACGGGCATAGTCGAACGGGTCCTCACAAACGCGACATTATCGGAACCAATCCGAAGAAGCAACACCGGAAAGAAGCACACAACATAGTAAACAACCAACACACGAACATGGTATGATATGCGGGATGCGGTATGCGATGCACATGCATGATTTGGAAAGTAATGATTGAACCTGGCCTCAACTTGGAAATCCAAGAGTGCCACTGGAAAGGTGAGGTGATTTCGGTTGAAATTGATATAAAGATCACCGGAATCGGATGCACGGTTTGGAAATGGCAAGCAAAACAAATATGGCACCGGTCTGCGATTAACAGCAAGTAGCCTTCTAAATGCATCAAGATAAATAAGCTACTGCACTCAAATATGGCAACACAATACACGACAGGTATCCACTCATGAATCTTGACAAAATATGAACACTGAGCTACGGCTAATTCATCCATTAACAGGTTCAAACAAGCATGGCAAAAGTGCAAATGATAACAGGTTTCAGACTTAGTGAAATTAACACAAGTCTGGAATTTATCATCAGGAAGCACACTTTAGAGCATGAAAACTACATGCTAAAGGAACTTAACATGGCAAATCAAGGAATGGCATGAAGTTACTCAAAGCACTTAACAAAAGTCCCTTAGTGACCTTGAGCCAAAAGGGATCAGAAAATACAATTGCAAGCATGTGAACGTGGCAAAAACATAAACAGATTCAGACTTAGTGAAAAACTGGAGCATGCAAATCGATTAACAAGTAGGCATGTTAACAAGCTCGATGCACTCACTACAGAGCATGGCATGACAAACTAAGCATACACCCATCAAGAAGACATGGCATAGAAGCTAGACATGGCAAGAACAACATCATAGCATGCACGGATCAATAGCAACAACCTCGGCAAAATCGCTAAACATGTCAACAATCTGCCAGGATTCACTTTATAGCAAAAGTAGAGCTCGATTGACTCAAGCTAGGGTGCTCCATAATTGCAAACAAATACATGGATGGATAGAGCACCACAATGTTAACAAAACATCCTTACTGATCATCCTCAAAAGAGGCACGGATCACTAGGAAACAACATGAACATATGACATAACAACAAAATCAGGACAAGGACTTTGGTGAAATACTGTCCCTGAAATCAGCATTACCGATTATGCTACTTTGCAAGCTTGTGCTAGTCAACACAAATATCTCAAAAATACATGGCAAGCACCTCTCAAAAGATGGCATGGCATATAACAAAACACATGTAGAGCTCAGAATCATAGCATGCACACATTAAACATGGCAAAAATGACAAATAGCTATTTGCTGAAACAGATCTGACAAATTCATCACATAGCCCTCTTCCAACAGCACTTCGGGCATCAAGATGAGCTCAAATGAAAATGATGCAATGAGATGAAATGATGTACTCGTCGAGACGAACATTTTGATATGCTACACGCACGAATCGGAGCTACGGATGCAGAGCTATGATGTGATGAAAAATGTAAAAAATTTAGGGTTAGAGGAGAAAAAGTCAACCGAGAGGGGATCTAGATCTCAGATCCAGATCGCACGGATTTCGAGGCGGCGGCGCTCTCGCCGGAATTGACGACGACGGCGGCGGCCGGAGATGGCGGAGCTCGCCGGAGCTCCGGGACGGCGACGGCGAGCTGACGACGGCGGGGCCGGCGAGGTACGACGACGAGGCGGCGCAGGGCCGTGGTGGACGGAGCTCGAGGCCATGGCGGCTGCGGCGGAGCAGCGGCGAGTCGCGGGGCGGAGCTGCTGCTCCGGCGAGGGGAGGCGGGCTGGCGCCGGCGGAGGAGCAGGACGAAGGCGACGAGGTACGACGACGGCAGCGGCCTCGGGCGCGGCCCGGCGAGGAGATCCGGTGCGCCTGGGCGCGCGAGTGCGGCGGCGGGCGGCTCCGGGCCCGGGCGGGCCTGCCTCGAGCCCCACGGGTCGCGGCGGGGAGGAAGAGAGGCGCGGGATGATGTGGCGCAAGCGGATAGGCCGAGGGCGGCGGCGACGGTGACGTGGCGGCGCGCCATTGGTCGCGCGACGTGGCCGGCCAGGGTGGACATGTCCGGCCACCGGGCGGACGTGTCCGGTGGCGCAAGGAGGACGAAGGTTAGGGTTTGGACTGCGAGATTTTCGGGGAGAGCCACATATTTATAGGTAGAGGGAGCTAGGAGAGTCCAAATGAGGTGCGGTTTGCGGCCACGCGATCGTGATCGAACGCTCTAGACGATGGGAGGGGTTTTGGTGGGTTTTGAGCGACTTTGGAGGGGTGTTGGGCTGCAACACATCCGAGGCCTTTTCGGTCCCTCGGTTAACCGTTGGAGTATCGAACGAAGTCTAAATGGCACGAAACTTGACAGACGGTCTACCTGTAGTAAACCAAGGCCGCATGGCAAGTCCCGGTGCAATCCAAAAAACGTTTAACACCCACACATGAAAAGAGGTAGAAATGGACACCGGATGACATAGGAGCGCCGGATTGCAAAACGGACAACGGGAAAAATGCTCGGATACATGAGACGAACATGTATGCAAATGAAATGCACATGATGACATGATATGAGATGCATGACACGCAAGCAATGACAATGCAACGACAGCGAATAACTGGAGGACACCTGGCACATCGGTCTCGGGCCGTCACAGTCTGGCACTTGTCGCATGTGTTTAGACACTTCATTTTATTTGGTGTTGTGAATGATTCCTATGCCTACCATAGACCTTTCATTAGGCAATTTGTGAATGCTTTCTATGAGAACGAGGTAGATGCTTATTCTCTTGTCACACATATTTGCATCTCTACCTCACAATTGCATACTTGTCTCCATGATATGTTTGCCTGTGCTCGGTTGATATGCTTACATGCCATGTCACAATCCTTTGTCACACCTTATGCTATGCATGATCACAACACTTGTTTGGTGAATCACCTCTTGAATGCTTGGCTTTGCACTAACGCTAACCACATTTGTTTTTCCAAGTGTTTGTTGTCCTTGCTCCTTTTGAAAGAATCACTAGACGGTGCGACATTAGAGAGTGCCCATTGCGAGCTTGAAGATGACGAGTACTTGGTGAACGTCCACTTCTACACGGCGAAGCGATCTCTTTCCCATGGTGATTTGGTTTTCGATCCGAGGTCGAATCTTTCCAAAGGGGGGGAGATGATGCGGAGCATCCTAGGGACATCACCATGTCAAGAGTTCGTTCGGCGAGTGACACGTGCGACATCTATTTCACATACACAAAGGTGAATCATCTCCTTTACACGTGCTCACTTGACCCCTTCGAGGATGGTATATGACGACCCACAAGTATAGGGGATCTATCGTAGTCCTTTCGATAAGTAAGAGTGTTGAACCCAACGAGGAGCAGAAGGAAATGATAAGCAGTTTTCAGTAAGGTATTCTCTGTAAGCACTGAAATTATCGGTAACAGATAGTTTTGTGATAAGGTAATTTGTAACGGGTAACAAGTAATAAAAGTAAATAAGGTGCAGTAAGATAGCCCAATCCTTTTTGTAGCAAAGGACAAGCCCGGAAAAACTCTTATATGAAGGAAAATGCTCCCGAGGACACATGGGAATTATCGTCAAGTTAGTTTTCATCACGTTCATATGATTCGCGTTCGTTACTTTGATAATTTGATATGTTGGTGGACCGGTGCTTGGGTACTGCCCTTCCTTGGACAAGCATCCCACTTATGATTAACCCCTCTTGCAAGCATCCGCAACTACAAAAGAAGTATTAAGGTAAACCTAACCATAGCATGAAACATATGGATCCAAATCAGCCCCTTACGAAGCAACGCATAAAATAGGGTTTAAGCTTCTGTCACTCTAGCAACCCATCATCTACTTATTACTTCCCAATGCCTTCCTCTAGGCCCAAACAATGGTGAAGTGTCATGTAGTCGACGTTCACATGACACCACTAGAGGAGAGACAACATACATCTCATCAAAATATCGAACGAATACAAAATTCACATGACTACTTATAGCATGACTTCTCCCATGTCCTCAGGAACAAACGTAACTACTCACAAATCATATTCATGTTCATAATCAGAGGGGTATTAATATGCATAAAGGATCTGAACATATGATCTTCCACCAAGTAAACCAACTAGCATCAACTACAAGGAGTAATCAACACTACTAAGTTATGTTTTCTTACATCCGAAATAAATTATATTTTCATGGATCATCCAACATGTTGAGCTTTCCTTTCCCCCTCATTCTAGCCAAATTCTTTGCACCAAGTAGAGATACTACTTGTGCTTCCAAATATCCTTAAACCCAGTTTTGCCATGAGAGTCCACCATATCTACCTATGGATTGAGTAAGATCCTTCAAGTAAGTTGTCATTGTTGCAAGCAATAAAAATTGCTCTCTAAATATGTATGATTTATTAGTGTGGAGAAAATAAGCTTTATACGATCTTGTGATGTGGAACAAATAAAAGCGACAGACTGCATAATAAAGGTCCATATCACAAGTGGCAATATAAAGTGACATTCTTTTGCATTAAGATTTCATGCATCCAACCATAAAAACACATGACAACCTCTGCTTCCCTCTGCGAAGGGCCTATCTTTTATTTTTGTTTTATACTCTATACAAGAGTCATGGTGATCTTCACCTTTCCTTATTACATTTTATCCTTTGGCAAGCACTGTGTGTTGGAAAGATCCTGATATATATAGCTAATTGGATGTTGGTTTTCATAAACTATTATTATTGACATTACCCTTGGGGTAAAAGGTTGGGAGGCAAAACTATAAGCCCCTATCTTTCTCTGTGTCCGATTAAAGCTTCATACTCACTAGTACAATGAGCTCCTAAACAAACGGTTTAGAACTCCTTTCCGCGACGGCATCTGGAACCGTCGCCAAGTGAGTGTGGACGATAGGGGGGTCCTTCCCACACGACCCAGAAACTATCGGGGATATGCCCTCCTGGCACACACGTTTGGCAAAATGAGGTCATGTGCGATCAGCGAGCGCTCAAATACGGAAATACGTACATTAGAGCTAAAAATACAATTATACGGCGAAATTGTTTCCGATCGCAAGTACATCCCACACAGTCAGTCCCCGCTAAACGTTTCCGTTCGTACGTACATCCCACAGTCGCTCGAAGGAAAACGTTTCCGTTAACAGGTACATCACACACAATTTTTTCCATTAAATCACTTGCGTTATTGAATATATCACACACGGTCCATGGAAGAAACTATGTGGCAAAGGATGTCCATCACACACAGTTTTCATGTGGTTAACGTTTGCGCAAGGTGGCCTAACGCAAACAGTTTTCAAGAGAGTCGTGTGTGATTGGTCATTGATCCAACACGGTTTATTCCTATAAACTGTGTGCATTGCCTGAGGTCATCGCCCAAGGTATTTTTTTAACAACCGTTTGTAATAGAAAAACCCAATTAGTAGGCTAATTCGCCACTAGCAGGCTAATTATCCGATTATTCATAATCCATTTATTAATCTAATTGACATTTCATATTAAGCACACAATATATTTCATTTTCATAATTGAAATACTTCAGAGTACAACATCATATAGCTTCAGCACTCAGCTATCCTATTAGACAACTACACACCAGGACCAAGTTTCACATGCAACATCTATAACCTTTCGAAATTAGAATTATAGACCGTACATAGACAGATGTATCTCGTCTGGAAAACTGCTGAAGGAGAAGGCGAATATTGAGCCTTCATTGATGTTGAAGGTCTTTGTAACTTTAGACCAGTGTCTGTGGATGATTGACTATCCATCATTCGTCCTTTTCAGGAACACTTCAATATTGAACCGTGGGTGTTGTATGAATACCTTCCTCGCCTCCTGACCATACAGGTGGTTTGAGAGGTAATCATCAGTGAACTGCTTTGAAAAGGCCTGAAAACAAGGATGTGCATAAATATCTTCTCTATATTGGAAATGGGGCAAAGGAATAAAAAAATGCAAGGTATAATAGTTAGTACCATCCTGTAGTGAACTGATGTCTTCTTAATTGTACAGACATAGATCTTTTTATTTTTTGTCGCTAATTTCTTTATGTGACGCCCGGATAATTAAGCTACAGTAAGCCTCTACTAATGTAGCCACGTCACCACGATTACTGTTGATAATCTCGCGATGACTCAAAACTCGTTCAAATTCAAAATTAAAATAAAGTCAAACTAGAAAAGTTTCCAAAAGTCAAAACTAAAATGTTCTAGATGTAGGAAGTCGTTCATAATAAATATTGGTGGAGAAACCGACTTTTTATGAAATGGTTTAGTGCCCTTAAATAAATAAACAGTGGTCAAAACAATAAATTAAATGCCTTCTTGATTTACAAAAATGCTAATCTATTTTATTTAAATGCCAATCTTTTTGTGGTAGTGACCTAATTTGCAATGACAATGTTGGTGTAAGTTTCATATTTTATAAACCTAAAATGTTGTTGAAAATTAAAAGTGAACAAAAAGAAAAGGCTAAGAAAAGAACAAAACATAGAAAATAAGAAGGGGACCTAAACCTACTGGACCCTTGGCCTTTTTAGCAAATCAGGTCCAGCCCACCCCTACCATCGCCAACCTCCTGCTACAGGGAGGCAGGGGGCTCGTGCCACCCATCGGCAGGCCATGGCCGCGCCGTGCCTTGCGTGGAGGCCATCCACAGGCTCCCCCTTGCCTACAAGGGCCCCGCCTCCTTCTTGCTCGAAACCCTATGACACTTTCCCCCCTCGCCCTCTCCCTCGCATCTCACTCTCGAGCCGAGCGCTGTCGTTGCCGCCGCTCACCACTGACGTGGCCACCAGCCACCCTGAGCCACGAGAAGGCGTCCGGGAGCTCCGTCGTGGTCGACTCCATCACCACGCCGAAGGGCTCGAGCCAGGAGGCCGCATGCGCTCGCCATCGGTCGTCTTCCTCGCGTCCGGTCGTTGCTTCCCCGCCCCGGATCTCCTCCCTTGGTGCTTCCCCGGCCTCCCGAGCACGTCGTCGAGAACCGCTGTGAGGCCCTCCGCCGATTCCCCCTTTTTACCTGCCTCAATTCGTCGTCGTGTAGTCGCCTCGCGAGCTCGGCCACCATGGCCGGAGCTCCGCTCACCGCGCCCACTGTCCGTGCCCGCGAGCCCCCGGTCGCGTCCTATCTTACCCCATGCGTGCGCACCCACGCCTGCATGCCCTGATCGTGCCGTCCGTGTGTGCCCCGCCGCTGCCGGTTGCTCCCTGGCACCGTCCGCGCACGCGCTCGGTTGATGCTGCTCCTTGTGCTACTACTGCTCTGCTGCTGCTCCTCACTGCGCCGCGCCACGGCCTCTCTGCGCCGTTGCCGCCTCGCGCTCACTGCCCCGAGGTCATCTTCCGTGCACGTCGTCTCTGCGTGTCCCGCGCCGGCTGCGCCATCTCCGTTTGCACTTGTGAGCCACTGCCGCTGCCGCTCTGTAGCTGTCCGCTGCTACTCTCTGCTGCCGTGTATTGGTGCTGCTCTACGCTGCAGTTGCTCTTGTTGTTGCCGCTGCATAGCCGATGCCGCTGTTGTTCCTTAGCTGCTGCCGCTGCTGTTTGCTAGCCACTCTAGCTCATAGCTGCAAAGTTGTTGGCTGAAGAAATAACTAACCAAACTAAACTGACTACTGAAGAAATCTATCAGACTATCAGAGAGCTTGCCCCGTCCAAGCTTGCTCATGTGCGTTGTGTGCGTGCATTGTGTGTGAGAGAGTTTGACCGGTCCTGTTGTAGTTAGCTATAATTAGTACTCCTACTAGTTAGACTAATTAGTGGTTAGGTATAGTGCAAATGACATGTAGATCCCACTGGTATTAAAAAATAAATTAGATTTAAAGTATCTAAAACCATGACATGTGGACCCTATTTTACCTTTTTACCGGTCAAAGTGAAATGGTTGATCAGCCCCCCGGGTCCCATTGTCATACACATAGGCCAGAGTAACACTAGGTAACAAAAGTTTTTGTTGTTTTATTCCCGAATTAAACAAATTCCAAAATGTTTAAATCTTAGAAAATTAATATAAATTAATCTATAACTCGGATGAAAATGTTTTGTACATGAAAGTTGCTCAGAACGACGAGATGAATCCGAATACGTAGTCCGTTCGTCCGTCACACATCTTTAGCATAGCGAACACACAACTTTCTCCCTCCGGTTCATCTGTCCGAAAACGCGAAACACCGGGGATACTTTCCCGGATGTTTCCCCTTTCATCGGTATCGCCTATCCCTACGTTAGGTCACCCCTAGCACAATGTATTGCCGCGTCTTGCTTTGTGTTACATTTGATTGCTCTATTATTTATTGTGTTCCCCCTCCGTTACTCCTTCCTGGTAGACTCCGAAACCGTTGCCGATGTCTGTGTGTTCGACTACATCGAAGATGACCCCTTCCTTCTTGCCAGAGCCACCAGGCAAGCCCCCCCCCCTTGATCACCAGATATCGCCTACTCTTCTCTACACTGCTTGCATTAGAGTAGTGTAGCATGTTACTGCTTTCCGTTAATCCTATTCTGATGCATAGCCTGTCCTTGCTACTACTGTTGTTATCTTTACCTGCAATCCTAATGCTGAGTATAGGATGCTAGTTTATCATTAGTGGCCCTACATTCTTGTCCGTCTGCCGTGCTATACTATCGGGCTGTGATCACTCGGGAGGTGATCACGGGTATATACTTATACATATATACATGCTATACAGGTGGTGACTAAAGTCGGGTCGGCTCGTTGAGTACCCGCGAGAGATTCTGATGTTGGGGGCTGAAGGGGCAGGTGGCTCCATCCCAGTAGAGGTGGGCCTGAGTTCCCGAAGGCCCCCGACTGTTACACTGTGGCGGAGCGACAGGGCAGGTTGAGACAGCCTAGGAGAGAGGTGGGCCTGGCCTTGGTCGGCGTCTGCAGTTATTTCAAGATAACACGCTTAACGAGATCTTGGTATTTGATCTGAGTCTGGCCACTGGCCTATACGCACTAACCAACTACGCGGGAATAGTTATGGGCACTCGACGTCGTGGTATCAGCCGAAGCCTTCTTGACGTCAGCGACTGAGCGGCGCGCGCCGGGTTGGACCGTGTAACGTAACTTCCTTTGTAATTGAGGTTGCTAGGTCTACTCACCGGCCGCGTACGCAACGTGCAGGTGTGCAATGGGTGATGGGCCCAGACCCCTGCGCCATAGGATTTAGACCGGCATGCTAACCTCTCTGTTGTGCCTAGGTAGGGTTGCGACGTGTTGATCTTCCGAGGCCGGGCATGACCCAGGAAAGTGTGTCCGGACAAAGGGGATCGAGCGTGTTGGGAAATGTGGTGCACCCCTGCAGGGAAGTTGATCTATTTGAATAGTCGTGTCCCTCGATAAAAGGACGACCCGGAGTTGTACCTTGACCTTATGACAACTAGAACCGGATACTTAATAAAACACACCCTTCCAAGTGCCAGATACAACCGGTGATCGCTCTCTCACAGGGCAACGAAGGGAGGATCATCGGTTAGGATTATGCTACACGATGCTACTTGGTGAACTTACCCTCTACTTTCTTCTTCTGCTGCAAGATGGAGGTTACCAGAAGCATAGTCCTCGATAGGACTAGCTAACCCCCTCTTATTCTGGCTTTCTGCAGTTCAGTCCACATATGTTACCCATTTTCCATTTGATACCAATGCATACATATGTAGTGTAGTTCCTTGCTTGCGAGTACTTTGGATGAGTACTCACGGTTGCTTTGCTCCCCCCTTTCCCCCCTTTCTATACCCGATTGCTGCGACCAGACGATGTAGCCCAGGAGCCAGACGCCACTGTCGATGACGACTGCTACTACCTGGGAGGTGCCTACTACTACGTGCAGGCCGCTGACGACGACCAGGAGTAGTTTAGGAGGATCCCATGCAGGAGGCCTGCGCCTCTTTCGATCTGTATCCTAGTTTGTGCTAGCCTTTTTAAGGCAAACTTGTTTAACTTATGTCTGTACTCAGATATTGTTGCTTCCGCTGACTCGTCTATGATCGAGCTCTTGTATTCGAGCCCTCGAGGCCCCTGGCTTGTAATGTGATGCTTGAATGACTTATTTTATTTGTAGTGTTGTGTTGTGGTATCTTCTCGTGAGTCCCTGATCTTGATCGTACACGTTTGCGTGTATGATTGGTGTACAATTGAATCGGGGCATCACAAGTTGGTATCAGAGCAAACTACCTATAGGAATCCCCCTTCCACACTCCTTGGCCGAAGTCGAGTCTAAACATTGCAAAACTTTTTTACTAACATGGTTGTGCGGCCCATGGGCCCACGTCGCCATTGGGTGGTACTAGGATCTTTTACTCCTCGATCTTTACTCTAGGACTCTGATATCTCTCCTATTCGGGTTTAATGAATTTACTAAAATCTAACTTTAGGATCTCGTTACTACTTCCTCCCGGAGAGCCCCTCACTCCAGATGATTGCTTGGTGCACCGAAGGATTTCGAAGATACTCTCCGGTGTTCTCGAGACTTTGTGCTCGTTGCTTTTGCAATTCCCTACCACTGATTTATCCCTATGGATAAGTACTTACACCCGTCGTTCCTAATTTTAATCCAAGTTGATCTTGTTAATACAAGATGCCCCGAACCACTCTCCTTTGTTCCGAGGATCCTTTGAGCTTACTGCTCTACAGTTTTTGCCTCATGAATACCCTTACGGATAATTCCTTGCACTTATCGAATATCCGCTCTCTCCTAGTTGTTCATGTGTTTCACAAGAGTTTTCGAAATACCATTCGATCTTCCAAAAATCCTGAGCATCCTCTTGCTCTTGAAATTCTTGCTTGCTTGCATTATGGTTAATTCCATAAGTCTCGTAATCTTATTGGCATCTCTTGTCATTATCATTTTGAGTCTGTTGATTCAATTTGTTGCGAATGCTCGCAATCCTCAATCAGATCTTAGAATTCATCCTTCCGGCTCAGACGTCATTTGGATATGAGCTGGTTCTTGGCCAATCAATGCCTTGATCGGTTGTGCTTCTAAGTCTACTGAACTTATTCATTTTCAATCAGAACGATTGCTTCTGATCCCTTAATTTGGAAATCATAAAATTCTTTGCATTAAGCTTTGAATTAGTCAGTTGTTTCTATAATTTGATGCCTTGGCGTTCCTTCTTCCTCTGATTGAGTACCGATACTCACATCAGCCCCGTTGTGGACCGCCATACCCATTGCCGGGTTATTATCCGACATTGTCCTTCACAACCAAAATCCTTATGAGTTTTTTTACCTGATACATAATGCCTTTGTTAAATTGTATCCTCTACTTTTGTCAACCATGCTCACTTTTGAGCTTGTGTTATTTACTCCTGAAGTTCATGGTATATGTTCTAAGAAGCCTCGATGGGTTGAACTTATGCCTTCCTTAATCTATGTGAACTCAAAAGTTTTCACGGGCCATACTCCTCTGGTAATTCACCAGGTAGGTTTTGACACCGAAATTATTTTTATCTAGAGCAGTGAATGAAAGGTTATGCGTTGAAAAACTGGAAGTCGACCTTGAACCCTGTGTTCATGCCCATGGACACGATGTATACCTTATCATGGAAGCTTCTCTTAAAATAATTATCCCCTTGTTATACATTCATCTTGTATCTGTGGACGTGGTTCCGACCATGTTTCTCCTTGATTCCATTTCTCTGCAAGTTTGGGCACTTGTCTTCTGCAGAGCATTACCCTAGTCCAACCTCTACTTTGATCTGTCGTCGAGTATTACCCCCTGGTATCTCGAGATTATCATGGAACTGCATAACTTCTTATGAGTTCTTCATCCAGTGCTATATTCTCACTGATTCCAATTTTTCACGCACTCTGAGTTATTAAACACTCAAAGACACTGATAATTGACTCAAGTCCGCACTGCGATTAATCAACTCTTTGTAACCTTAATTACTTACGAGTTTAACTCGATCACGTCATTCCTAGCCTGCTTGGCTATATCCTTGTCGTGCCGATTTTAACTATGCTACCTGGTCCTTCTTCCCGGAGCAAAAATTTCGACGGTAAGCTAATCTTGCATCGGTCTTCCTCGTCATATCAATTGTCCTTGAACAACAAGCTTGATTTCAAGTTTGTGTCATACCTATGGTTTCAATAACTTTTCGCTTCATCATTCTGTTGACTTGATGTCATCGCCGATCGGTTACATCTTCTGGAAACCTCTCGAGAAATGTGCTGTGATCATCATCAACAATCCGAGGTCTTCCAAGATATCAATTGAATTCATGATGAGAAATAACATCCATGTCCTCGAAGATTGGTGTTATCATCGACCACTTTATTGCCATCCCTCCAACATAAACTTGATCATGTTTTGTGTTATACCTTGAGGTCCTTGCTATCCAGCATTTGTTCTCCTTTACCTTGGAGTATTACCTTCTTTTTATGTCAAGAATGTCGTGGGAATTTCACCACCTCTTAAGAATTCTTGATATAGGTGATACTTCTTGCCATATCCGTACATTCCTTGGTCCCCGCGTTGTTTCTAACCAGAAAAACGATAATTGAATTATGTTGTGTGGGTTCAAAACTTCTAGCAACCCTATTGCTTTGAAGTTAATGGTCGATAATTCATTCTTAGACCATTGGTTATCGAATCACCATTCTAACTTTGATCATGCTACCTAAACCCATATTTCGGGTGGACCTTTCAACCAATGTTTAACTGTGTATGTTTTCCTTGAGCATACCTCTTTGTATCATTTGATCTGACAAATGATATCCCCTTGTTCACAGAAGTGTGGAAATCCATCTTTTGAAAATCTTAATGAATTGTCGCTGAGTCAATCAGCCACCTCCTCACCTCTCCTTGATTTAATGATGAACTCTTGTTTCAGAACTCGCTTCCACAGTTCAATTCTCGAGAATCTTACAATGTCATCTCGACAATTTGTGTTGCACCTCTCTTCTCAGGCATCCCGAGTCTGCGGTATCCTGACGCCAATCAGATCTGGATCTCGGTCAGATATAATGGTTGGAACATATTTCCAAGAGTTATAACATTGGTCTTTATATGACCCGGTAAGATGATGTCATGCCTAGCACACCTGGCCGGAGGACCTATTGTTATAGTTTCCCTTTCAGCAAGGTTATCCATTCTTCCATGAGGAAATTGTAAGACTTATTCTACAAGTTATTCCTGATGGATCCTTTGTGTTTCCAAAGTCTGATCTTCACCTGTTGCCATGTCCAAGCTATCTCGGAGCATGTTTGTGGTACTTTGATTTTCAATAAGAGCATTGAAAGCGCAATGCTAAGTTTTCTTTATCCATTATCCAAACATCGTTTTATGGGCAGTGCCATGAAAATTCTCTCCCATTACCTAAATGGTTTTCTACTTTCTATCCTGTCATGGATATCATGCTCTGCTTGTCCTTGGGAAGTATATACCCCTGAAATATGTGTTTAAACACATTTTCCTTTCCATTGTTCTGTTTAATCAGATAATCACACTTTCCTTTCCATTGTCTTTTTTAACCTTTTCTCGTGGTTTATATGATCTAAGCAGTAATGATTCGCTGCTTGTGTAAACACCCTGGTGTACAACCTTGTTAGTAAGACCATGTTACTATTGTTGATGACATTTCGGTAACCACCGATGGACGAGAACTTTGCCTATTGGTCCGCCTCGTTTCAACAAGCAGGAAAATGGTTCTCTTCATCCCTCGCCCTTGGTACCGATGTTGTTGCCGACATAACTGACAGGCTACCCTCTGACATGCCTTGCTATCATGACCATGCAAGATGTCACCGCTCCTCCTACTTTTAACCCACATGATGGGCCCATAACCCACAGGTCCCAGGATCGAAACCTGACTCTCCTATACACTCCATGTTTCCAAAGTTATTCCTCACGCTTGGGTTCGTATGTAATTCACTAGCCACCTTCTGTGTGATAATGAATTCTGGTATTGAACACAATACTTATTCATGTTGCTTTGAACCCCTTTCACACTCCGTTTCAGGCAACGAATGATTGTCTATCCGCTTGAAACTTCTTATGGTACCTTCTTACTTGGCTCTCGATATGTTTCATTCATTCAACTCGAGAGATACTCATGTGTTCATTCCTGGGATAGCCCCAAACGATTACCCTTTATAGCATTCTATCATTGCCGAGCTGCCCTTACCTATTCGTAAGTACAACAGGATTCTAAAAAAATGACGACTTCATCATGATGACCTGAAGCAGAGAATTGAAGACATCAACGAAAGGGATTAACTTCTTTGAGAAGAGCAGCCAAGACCGAGAAGATCCGTTAGGATTTCGTAACCAGACTTTTCCCCCTTACTCTACCTCTTAAATCTCGGGACGAGATTTCTTGTAGTGGAGGAGAATTGTGATGCCCCGATAATTAAGCTACAGTAAGCCTCTACTAATGTTGCCACGTCACCATGATTACTGTTGATAATCTCGCGATGATTCAAAATTCGTTCAAATTCAAAATTAAAATAAAGTCAAACTAGAAAAGTTTCCAAAAGTCAAAACTAAAATGTTCTAGATGTAGAAAGTCATTCATAATAAACATTGGTGGAGAAACCAACTCTTTATGAAATGGTTTAGTGCCCTTAAATAAATAAACAGTGGCCAAAACAATAAATTAAATGCCTTCTTGATTTACAAAAATGCTAATCTATTTTATTTAACTGCCAATCTTTTTGTGACAGTGACCTAATTTGCAATGACAATATTGGTGTAAGTTTCATATTTTATAAACCAAAAATACTATTGAAAATTAAAAGTGAACAAAAAGCAAAAGCTAAGAAAAAAACAAAACATAGAAAATTAGAAGGGGACCTAAACCTACTGGACCCTTGGCCCTTTTAGCAAAACAGGTCCAGCCCACCCCTACCATCGCCAACCTCTTGCTACAGGGAGGCAGGGGGCTCGTGGCACCCATCGGCACGCCATGGCCGCGCCATGCCTTGCGTGGAGGCCATCCACGGGCTCCCCCCTTGCCTACAAGGGCCCCGCCTCCTTCTTGCTCGAAACCCTATGACACTTTCCCCCTCGCCCTCTCCCTCGCATCTCACTCTCGAGCCGAGCGCTGTCGTTGCCGCCGCTCACCACTGACGTGGCCACCAGCCACCCTGAGCCACGAGAAGGCGTCCGGGAGCTCCGTCGTGGTCGACTCCATCACCACGCCGAAGGGCTCGAGCCAGGAGGCCGCATGCGCTCGCCATCGGTCGTCTTCCTCGCGTCCGGTCGTTGCTTCCCCGCCCCGGATCTCCTCCCTTGGTGCTTCCCCGGCCTCCCGAGCACGTCGTCGAGAACCGCTGTGAGGCCCTCCGCCGATTCCCCCTTTTTACCTGCCTCAATTCGTCGTCGTGTAGTCGCCCCGCGAGCTCGTCCACCATGGCCAGAGCTCCGCTCACCGTGCCCACTGTCCGTGCCCGCGAGCCCCCGGTCGCGTCCTATCTTACCCCATGCGTGCGCACCCACGCCTGCACGCCCTGACCGTGTCGTCCGTGTGTGCCCCGCCGCTGCCGGTTGCTCCCTGGCACCGTCCGCGCACGCGCTCGGTTGATGCTGCTCCTTGTGCTACTACTGCTCTGCTGCTGCTCCTCACTGCGCCGCGCCACGGCCTCTCTGCGCCGTTGTCGCCTCGCGCTCACTGCCCCGAGGTCGTCTTCCGTGCACGTCGTCCCTGCGTGTCCCGCGCCGGCCATGCCGTCTCCGTTTGCACTTGTGAGCCGCTGCCGCTGCCGCTCTGTAGCTGTCTGCTGCTACTCTCTGCTGCCGTGTATTGGTGCTGCTCTACGCTGCAGTTGCTCTTGCTGTTGCCGCTACATAGCCGATGCCACAGTTGTTCCTTAGCTACTGCCGCTGCTGTTTGCTAGCCACTCTAGCTCATAGCTGCAAAGTTGTTGGCTGAAGAAATAACTGACCAAACTAAACTGACTACTGAAGAAATCCATCAGACTATCAGAGAGCTTGCCCCGTCCAAGCCTGGTCATGTGCGTTGTGTGCGTGCATTGTGTGTGAGAGAGTTTGACCGGCCCTGTTGTAGTTAGCTATAATTAGTACTCCTACTAGTTAGACTAATTAGTGGTTAGGTATAGTGCAAATGACATGTGGATCCCACTGGTATTAAAAAATGAATTAGATTTAAAGTATTTAAGATCATGACATGTGGACCCTATCTTACCTTTTTACCGGTCAAAGTGAAATGGTTGACCAGCCCCCCGGGTCCCATTGTCATACACATAGGCTAGAGTAACACTAGGTAACACAAGTTTTTGTTGTTTTATTCTCGAATTAAACAAATTCCAAATTATTTATTGTGTTCCCCCTCCGTTACTCCTTTCCGGTAGACTCCGAAATCGTTGCCGATGTCTGTGTGTTCGACTACATCGAAGATGACCCCTTCCTTCTTGCCAGAGCAACAAGGCAAGCCCCCCCCCTTGATCACCAGATATCGCCTACTCTTCTCTACACTGCTTGCATTAGAGTAGTGTAGCATGTTACTGCTTTCCGTTAATCCTATTCTGATGCATAGCCTGTCCTTGCTACTACTGTTGTTATCTTTACCTGCAATCCTAATGCTTAGTATAGGATGCTAGTTTATCATCAGTGGCCCTACATTCTTGTCCGTCCGCCATGCTATACTATCGAGCCGTGATCACTCGGGAGGTGATCACGGGTATATACTTATACATATATACATGCTATACAGGTGATGACTAAAGTCGGGTCGGCTCGTTGAGTACCCGCGAGTAATTCCAATGTTGGGGGCTGAAGGGGCAGGTGGCTCCATCCCGGTAGAGGTGGGCCTAAGTTCCCGAAGGCCCTCGACTGTTACACTGTGGCAGAGCGACGGGGCAGGTTGAGACCACCTAGGAGAGAGGTGGGCCTGGCCTTGGTCGGCGTCCGCGGTTACTTCAAAATAACACGCTTAACGAGATCTTGGTATTTGATCTGAGTCTGGCCACTGGCCTATACGGACTAACCAACTACGCGGGAACAGTTATGGGCACTCGGCATCGTGGTATCAGCCAAAGCCTTCTTGACGTCAGCGACTGAGCGGCGCGCGCTGGGTTGGACCACGTAACGTAACTTCCTTTGTAATGGAGGTTGCTAGGTCTGCTCACCGGCCGCGTACGCAACGTGCAGGTGTGCAATGGGCGATGGGCCCAGACCCCTGCGCCATAGTATTTAGACCGGCGTGCTGACCTCTCTTTTGTGCCTAGGTAGGGCTGCGACGTGTTGATCTTCCGATGCCGGGCATGACCTAGGAAAGTGTGTCCGGACAAAGGGGATCGAGCGTGTTGGGAAATGTGGTGCACCCCTGCAGGGAAGTTGATCTATTCAAATAGCCGTGTCCCTCGGTAAAAGGACGACCCGGAGTTGTACCTTGACCTTATGACAACTAGAACCAGATACTTAATAAAACACACCCTTCCAAGTGCCAGATACAACCGGTGATCGCTCTCTCACAGGGCGACGAAGGGAGGATCATCGGTTAGGATTATGCTACATGATGCTACTTGGTGAACTTACCCTCTACTCTCTTCTTCTGCTGCAAGATGGAGGTTACCAGAAGCTTAGTCCTCGATAGGACTAGCTATCCCCCTCTTATTCTGGCTTTCTGCAGTTCAGTCCACATATGTTACCCATTTTCCATTTGATACCAATGCATACATATGTAGTGTAGTTCCTTGCTTGCGAGTACTTTGGATGAGTACTCACGGTTGCTTTGCTCCCCCCTTTTTCCCCTTTCTATACCCGATTGCTGCGACAAGACGATGGAGCCCAGGAGCCAGACGCCACTGTCGATGACGACTGCTACTATTCGGGAGGTGCCTACTACTACGTGCAGGCCGCTGACGATGACCAGGAGTAGTTTAGGAGGATCCCAGGCAGGAGGCATGCGCCTCTTTCGATCTGTATCCCAGTTTGTGCTAGCCTTCTTAAGGCAAACTTGTTTAACTTATGTCTGTACTCAGATATTGTTGCTTCCACCGACTCGTCTATGATTGAGCTCTTGTATTCGAGCCCTCGAGGCCCCTGGCTTGTAATATGATGCTTGAATGACTTATTTTATTTGTAGTGTTGTGTTGTGGTATCTTCCTGTGAGTCCCTGATCTTGGTCGTACAAGTTTGTGTGTATGATTAGTGGACGATTGAATCGGGGGCGTCACACTTTATCCTAACAATCTTTCTGAGTTTCTTGACTTGACTGATATTCATGGACAACTCATTTCCCCATATGCAAAAAGGGTCGAACAGTGGGTCAAAACCTCTGACAGCAGGACTTACATGTGCAAGACCAAATTGTTAAGAACCTAAATATTAGAATGGTTCCTGCAATTGCACAATAATGTGTTATTAGACAACAGACCATGCACGTGCTAATCTCGATTGTAAACCTCAGTGCTTCCCAATGTTTGCTTGCAACACATATAAGGTAGTTAGTCATCAGGTTAAGTAAGGGTTCGCATGCTATTAGTAAATATATTGATGAAAAATAATCACATTGCAGATTCATCAGATTAATTCAAGCCACGGGGAAAACCCATTTATCCAAACCAAGCATGATTAAGAACTAGGAAATATAGCACTTGTATATGTTTCTCATGTATTAAGTGCAGCCAAATTCGATTTATTTCTCACATGCACAACAATATAAAATTCTACCCACGACAATTGGACATCGCATTGTAGAATTGAACCAAGCAGTTAACTAAACACCACAACAAATGAACCAAACATTAACTGAGCACCACATTGCACAATATAACATTGAACCAAGTAGTTAACTAAACACCACAACAAATGAACCAAACATTAACTGAGCACCACATTGCACAATATAACATACTCCTAATAGAAGATCAGACAGTTAACCAAACAGTTAACTACAGCCAATTGTAGCAATTGTATTTGTTTCTTATGTATTTACTACATCCAAATTCAATTTATTCCTCACATGGTATACAATAACAGAATGCACCCACAATTTGGTTCATTTGATCTGGCTGTATATCGCACACACCTTTGATCTGGCTGACCGTTTCTTTTGTGTTGCCTAATCACAAACAGTCCATCCGAGTGAACCGTATGTTGTGTATCGCACACGCCTCCACCTGGCTGCCCGTTTCTTTTGTTCCTCCTCATCGCAAACAGTTCATTGAACTGAACCGTATGCCCTTCATCACACACGCAACTAAAACCTGAACCGTGTTTGATGCATCCATCATCGCAAACGTTTTACACATTTTCGACGGTTTTCATACAGCACCGTTTGCGATTATGGCATCGCACACAGTTTCTCGAAGGGTATCTGGTCGTAGTGTCGCGTTAGCAGCATCTTGCAGTAGTGCCTCATAAGTATTGCGTGAGTGTTAGCAATTGTGAAAGACTAAATGATAGTTGAGTATGTGGACTTGCTGAAAAGCTCTTATATTGACTCTTTTTGGTGTTATGATAAATTGCAATTGCTTCAATGACTGAGATTATAGTTTGTTAGTTTTTAATGAAGTTCCTGATTCATACTTGAAATTGTGAATGAATTGTTACTTTAGAATAAGAAATCATATGACAATATATATATATATATTGTTGTTATAAGAATGATCATGATGCCCTCATGTCCGTATTTTATTTTATCGACACCTCTAACTCTAAACATGTGGACATATTTTTCGATACCAGCTTCCACTTGAGGACAAGCGAGGTCTAAGCTTGGGGGAGTTGATACGTCCATTTTACATCATGCTTTTATATCGATATATATTGCATTATGGGTTGTTATTACACATTATGTCACAATACTTATTTCTATTCTCTCTTATTTTACAAGGTTTGCACGAAGAGGGAGAATGCCGGCAGCTGGAATTCTGGGCTGGAAAAGGAGCAAATATGAGAGACCTATTCTGCACAACTCCAAAAGTCCTGAAACTCCACGGGAGTTAGTTTTGGAATATATAAAAAATATTGGGCGAAGAAAGCACCGGAGGGGGGCCACCCACCATCCACGAGGGTGGGGGCGTGCCCCCTGTCTCGTGGGCCCCCTAGCAGGCCTCCGGTGCCCATCTTTGGCTATATGAAGTCTTTCGTCCTGGAAAAAATCATAAGCAAGCTTTCGGGAAGAAGCACCGCCGCCATGAGGCGGAACCTTGGCGGAACCAATCTAGGGCTCCGGTGGAGCTGTTCTATCGGGGAAACATCCCTCTGGCAGGGGGAAATCGTCACCATCGTCATCACCATCGATCCTCTCATCGGGAGGGGGTCAATCTTCAAGTACCAAGAAGGAAGCGGGCAAAAATGTTGCACCCATGAGGAGGCGGGCCCTGGGACCGAGGAGGAATGAGAACAATAGCCTCTTACTTAAGGCACTCATCGCCCAGAACCAAATTACCAGCAAGTTGTTTGAATCAAAAAGTAATATTGTTTCTGACAACATGGATGATGCAGAATTCAATGCGTCTCTTGCTAAAAATAAAGCGGGCATACTTGAAGCACGCAATTACATCCATGTCCAGCCATTTCTTGTTGGCGAACACCTTGATGAGTGCAGTTCTAGTTGCCGCACGTTACATAAATATTGCATGGATCAAATGTCAGCAGGTCATCATGTTCTGCTAGTCCACTACAATAGAGATCATTTTTGTCATGATCTGGGTTCCTTCACTGTGGGTTTCGAGGACTTGCATCTCTTCTTCAAATTCAACATGCTCGATACCACTCTTGTTAGATGCCTGATTTCGTAAGTACTTAAGAAACCCTGATCAACTTCTCCATACAAGGTTGTAAACGATAAACAGCTAAATGTGTTTTATTCCCCTTAGGAGATTGATCGCGCAGAGAATAAAAAGGCAGAGTGTGTATTTCATAGGTCATGCATTAGCAAATGGCACAGTATTACATGCTAAGGATGAACAGGAGTGGGCCATTAACAAGGTCGCCCGTTTCTTCGAAAACACGTCCCATGCAGACTTATTTCTTTGGCCATATCATGAATGGTACGTCAAATAAACAACCACGCATACACTGATTGTTGATACGTCTTGTTGAGTATATATTGTGTATTGCACGTGTATTGGATTTGTGGCCCACCTCCTAGTCTTGTATAGTTGAGGTAGAGGTCTTCCCTTGTATCATATATACGTGCACCAGCACCCTATCAATACAACATCTATTGTATTGCAAACTTTTCCATCTACATGGTATCAGTTTCCTAGGTTTTTTTCTCGCTTCCGCCGTCGCCACCGCCGCCTGCGCGCCTCCCTGTGCCGGCCGCCGCCACCCAGCCGCCGCCGCTCGTGCGCCCTACGCGCCGGCCGCCACTCCTGCCTCGCTGTGTTTCCTTCGCGTGGCTTCATCTACGCGCGTGCACCCGTGTGTTCACGCTCGCTGGATTCCCTTGCACTTCAGATCGAGCTGTGACTCTTCCACTCCAGATCGAGTTTTTCCTCATGGTTGTATACAAGTGTGTACACGTGGATTGCTAGTTGTTGCCAAGCTCGAGCTTCGTATACAAGCGTGTCCACGTGGATTGCTAGCTATTGCCAGGCTCGATTGAAGCTCTTGCTGCTTCCGCCTGACCCGCCCGTTGGTGCGCCCCGCCTCCTTCCTTCCCAGCGCACGCCGCTCTTCTCAGCCGTCGCGCTCGTTTGTCGCCGCCGCCGACGCCGTGCAGTGCTTTCCCGCGCGCGCCGCCGCCGCCGCCGCTCCCCTCCGCCGCCGCCGCCGCCGCGCAGCGCCTCCTCGCGCGCGCCGCCGCTCCCCACCGCCGCCGCCGCGCAGCGCCTCCTCGCGCGCCGCCGCCGCCCCCCTTCATCTTCCTGCCGTGTCTGACGCTTTTCATGGACTCTTCGGGCTACTTCACCATCTGTGGTGGAACCGCTCCACCGCCGCACTATCAGCATGCTCTCCCCGCTGGCCACCAGGCGTTCATCGGCGCGCCCTTCCAGCCGACTGGTGCCGGCTACGGCACCCTCCTTGCACGGCCGCCTCTCGGTGGTTATGGCCCGCCCGTCCCGGCGCCGCCCTACAGGAGCCTTCCGCCGCCGCCGGTACCTATGCCATGGGACCCCACCCTCCTCGCCGCTCAGCACTCCACGCCATCGCCGAGTAGCTTTGTCGGTGGAGGCGACTGGTACATGGACCCGGGTGCTACTGCGCACATGCCAGCTCATCCCGGTAACCTAACCTCCTCCACTCCCGTTCACACACCCACTCGTATCACCGTCGGCAACGACTCCTCCTTACCTATTACTCATATCGGTAGCACTAGTTTTCCCTCCACTTCCACACCCATCACTATGTCTAATGTTCTTCTTTCACCTGATTTAGTCACGAACCTAGTTTCCGTTCGTCGTCTTACTCGTGAGAACCCACTTACTATTGAATTTGACAGTGTTGGCTTTTCTGTGAAAGACGCCCGTACCCAGATGGTCCTTCACCGATGTGACAGTCCCGATGAGCTCTACCCCGTGCACGCCGGCGCCTCCACATCCACACCCGTCGCCCTTGCCGCCGGCGTTGACCTTTGGCACGCTCGCTTGGGTCACCCCAACCACACTGTCTTACGTCAAATTCTTAGGAGTTTCTCTTTCTCATGTGATAAGCTCGACGAGCACTCTTGTGAGGCTTGTCGCTTAGGCAAACACGTTCGTCTTCCCTTTAGTGCGTCTTCTTCAGTTTCCACTTTTCCGTTTCAATTACTTCATAGTGATGTTTGGACATCTCCCGTTGCGAGTAACACGGGCTATCTATATTACTTGGTGATTTTAGATGATTATTCTCATTATGTGTGGACTTTTCCCCTCTGTCGTAAATCCGATGCTTTCGCCACACTCACCGCCTTTTATTCCTATGTCACCACCCAGTTCGGTCGCCCCATACTCGCACTCCAAACTGATAACGGAAAAGAGTTTGACAATGTCGCTTTTCGCACACTTCTCGCCTCTCACGGCACCACCTTCCGTCTAACTTGCCCCTACACTTCCCAGCAGAACGGCCGCGCCGAGCACATTCTCCGCACTCTTAATGACTGCGTTCGCACATTACTCTTTCACTCTAACTTGCCCGCTCGGTTTTGGCCCGATGCCCTCGCTACCACCACTCTCTTAGTTAACATTCGTCCGTGTCGCCCTCGGTGGAACTACGCCCCTCACCACCTTCTCTTCGGCACACCACCGTCCTACGATGGTCTCCGCATCTTCGGGTGTCTCTGTTATCCTAGCACCGCGTCCACCACGCCACACAAGCTTGCACCACGATCCGTCCCATGCGTCTTTCTGGCTACCCTCCTAACACCAAAGGTTACCGGTGCTATGATCATGTCACTCATCGTGTGTACACCTCGAGGCATGTGTACTTTGTCGAGACGGTGTTCCCTTTTTTTCAGGTTCCTCCGGCTATGGCCCCTTCAGCGCCGGCCCCCGTGCCCCCTTCATGGAGCGATGCGCGACGGCTGCCCTCGGCTGCCCCCCCTGCACGGCGCCCTCTGCCGCCACCACCTGGCTTCGTGACTCCCTCCCCCGAGGTCGAGTCCGAGCAGGCCCCCAGGTCCCCGTCTCCCTCGTACGAGGTTGAGCCCAGCACCCTGCCTGCCCATCCTGCGACGGGCTCGACGTCACCCTCGCCCGTGGCCTCTTCCGCCGCCGGCTCGGCCGCCGCCGCCGCGGCCTCCGCCGTCGCACCGCACGGGGTGCCCCCGCCGGTCGCGGCATCCGTCGTCCCTGCTGCCCCCCTCTTGGCATGACTACCCGTGCCCGAGCAGGAGTGCTTCGGCCCAGCACGCGCTACTCCTCCGACGAGTATGTGTGCGCCGCCTCGATGTCGACGCCATCACCCGTCCCCACCTCCGCTCGCGCCGCCCTTCGGGATCCCCACTGGCTAGCTGCGATGCAGGAGGAGTTTGACGCCTTACAGCGCAACCGCACGTGGCAGCTTGTTTCGCGACCCCCTCGTGCCAACATCATCTCTGGCAAGTGGGTGTTTCGCCACAAGACTCGCCTGGACGGTTCTCTCGAGCGCTACAAGGCTCGGTGGGTGGTTCGTGGTTTTCGGCAGCGCGCAGGCGTGGACTTCACCGACACCTTCGCCCCGGTTGTGAAACTGGGCACGATTCGCGTCGTGCTTCAGCTAGCGGTCTCGCGTGCCTGGCCTGTGCACCAGTCGGATGTCTCCAACGCCTTCTTGCACGGCCATCTCGCCGAGCAGGTGTTCTGTGAGCAGCCCACTGGTTTCGTCGACGCCGAGCACCCCGACTTCATGTGCTTGCTCTCCCGTTCTCTTTACGGGTTGAAGCAGGCGCCTCGGGCTTGGTACCAGCGTATCCCAGCCTTCCTGCAGTCTCTCGGATTTCGATCCACTCGCTCCGATGCTTCACTCTTTGTATATCATCAGGGAGTTGACACTGCATATCTGCTGCTCTATGTCGATGACATCATCCTCACGGCGTCCGCCCCCGACCTCCTTCAGCGGCTGACTGCTCGTCTTTGTGATGAGTGCTCCCTCAAGGACTTGGGGCCCCTGCACTACTTCCTCGGCATCGAGGTGGTCCGACGGACTGAAGGCATTTTTCTGCATCAGCAGAAGTACGCCCACGAGCTCCTGGAGCGTGCCGGTATGCTTAACTACAAGCCAGCGCCCACCCCCGTCGACACGAAGGCGAAGGTCTCTGCTCTCAAGGGGTCTCTTGCGTTTGATGGAGCGTTTTATCGCTCTATTGTCGGTGCTTTACAGTACCTGACGCTAACTCGCCCCGACCTGCAGTACGCTGTCCAGCAGGTGTGCCTTCATATGCATGCCCCGCGTGACTCTCACTGGACTCTGGTGAAGCGTATTCTCCGTCACATACGCGGCACCATGTCCTTGGGACTCACCCTAACGGCCTCTGCTTGCACCGACCTTGTGGCCTACTCGGATGCCGACTGGGCTGGCTGCCCCAACACGTGACGCTCTACGTCAGGCTACTGCGTCTACCTTGGGCCCTCGTTGATCTCTTGGTCATCGAAGCGGCAGCCCACGGTCTCCCGCTCCAGCGCCGAGGCAGAGTATCGTGCCATGGATAATGTCGTGGCCGAGTGCTCTTAGATACGTCAGCTGCTCCAGGACTTGCTTTATGATGTTCACAAGGCCACTCTTGTCTACTGCGATAACGTCAGCGTGGTCTACCTCTCCGCCAACCCGGTGCACCATCGACGGACGAAGCATATTGAGCTCGATATTCACTTCGTGCGTGAGCAGGTTTCCCTTGGCCGTGTTCGGGTTCTCCACGTGCCGACGACGCAACAGTTTGCTGATGTGATGACTAAGGGATTGCCTACTCCCGTCTTCGAGGAGTTTCGATCCAGTCTCTATGTCTCCGGTGACGCTTCGACTGTGGGGGGTGTTGAGTATATATTGTGTATTGCACGTGTATTGGATTTGTGGCCCACCTCCTAGTCTTGTATAGTTGAGGTAGAGGTCTTCCCTTGTATCATATATACGTGCACCAGCACCCTATCAATACAACGTCTATTGTATTGCAAACTTTTCCGTCTACATGTCTCCATCATATCTACTTTTCCAAACACTTTTGCCCTTATTTTGGACTCTAACTTGCATGAATTGAATGGAACTAACGCGGACTGACACTGTTTTCAGCAGAATTGCCATGGTGTTATTTTTGTGCAGAAATAAAAGTTCTCGGAATGACCTGAAAATCAACAGAAAATATTTTTGGAATATATAAAAAATACTGGTGAAAGAATCAACGCCAGGGGGCCCACACCCTGTCCATGAGGGTGGGGGTGCGCCTACCCCCCTGGGCGCGCCCCCTGCCTCATGGGCCCCCTGGTGCCCCACCGACCTCAACTCCAACTCTATATATTCACGTTCGGGGAGAAAAAATCAGAGAGAAGGATTCATCGCGTTTTATGATACGAAGCCGCCGCCAAGCCCTAATCTCTCTCAGAGGGCTGATCTTGAGTCCGTTCGGGGCTCCGGAGAGGGGAATCCATCGCCATCGTCATCATCAACCTTCCTCCATCACCAATCTCATGATGATCACCACCGTATGTGAGTAATTCCATCGTAGGCTTGCTGGACGGTGATGGGTTGGATGAGATTTATCATGTAATCGAGTTAGTTTTGTGAGGGTTTGATCCCTAGTATCCATTATGTTCTGAGATTGATGTTGCTATGACTTTGCTATGCTTAATGCTTGTCACTAGGGCCCTAGTGCCATGATTTCAGATCTGAACCTATTATGTTTTCATGAATATATGTGAGTTATTGATCCTATCTTGCAAGTCTATAGTCACCTATTATGTGTTATGATCCGTTAACCTCGAAGTGACAATAATCGGGATACTTACCGGTGATGATCGTAGTTTGAGGAGTTCATGTATTCACTAAGTGTTAATGCTTTGGTCCGGTACTCTATTAAAAGGAGGCCTTAATATCCCTTAGTTTCCAATAGGACCCCGTTGCCACGGGGGGTAGGACAAAAGATGTCATGCAAGTTCTTTTCCATAAGCACGTATGACTATATTCGGAATACATCCTACATTACATTGATGAACTGGAGCTAGTTCTGTGTCACCCTATGTTATAATTGTTGCATGAGGAATCACATCCGACATAATTATCCATCATTGATCCATTGCCTATGATCTTTTCACATATTGATCTCTGCTTAGTTACTTTTCCGTTGCCACTGTTACAATCACTACAAAACCAATACTGCTACTTTTGCCATCATTACTGTTACTTCCATATTACTTTGCTAATAAACACTTTGCTACAGATATTAAGTCTTTCAGGTGCGGTTGAATTGACAACTCAACTGTTAACACTTGAGAATATTCTTTGGCTCCCCTTGTGTCGAATCAATATTTTCTGGCGTCGTTGCTGGGGAGCATAGCTCTATTCTCTAAGTCACTTGGGATTTATATCTGCTGATCACTGTGAGGAACTTGAAATATGAAAAAACTAAGAGTTATCCCTCAACTACGAGGGGAGATAAAGGAACTGCCATCTAGCTCTGCACTTGATTCACCTTCTGTTTTGAGTAAACTTGTGACACCTACTCCTACTATTCATTTTGATATGTCGCATGTTATTGATGATGCCACTTCTGCTTTGCATGATACTTATGACGAAACTACTTCTATGCTTGATAATACTATGCCACTAGGTGAATTTCTTGATGAACAACTTGCTAGGGTTAGAGAGAATGAAATTATTGAAACTGATAATATTGATGAAAGTGATGATGAAGATTCTCCCCTTAGATATGAATTGCCTGTTGTGCCTCAGGGTTATGTTATGGATGAAGAAACTGCTAGAGACTTTTTAGCTTACAATGATAGATATGATCTTAAGAAATTATTAGCTAAGCTTAAAGAAAAATCTTTGAATGCTAGAATGAAATATGACCCTGCTTTTGCTACTTCACCTATCTGTATTTCCGATAAGGATTATGATTTCTCTGTCGATCCTGAGTTAATTACTTTGGTTGAGTCTGATCCTTTTTATGGCTATGAATCTGAAACTGTTGTGGCACATCTTACTAAATTAAATGATATAGCCACCTATTCACTAATGATGAGAAAACTCGCTATTACTTTATCCTTAAGTTGTTTCCGTTCTCATTAAAGGGTGATGCTAAAACATGGTTTAATTCTCTTGATCCTGGTTGTGTGCGTAGTCCCTAGGATATGATTTATTACGTCTCTGCTAATTATTTCCCTGCTCATAACAAACAAGTTGCCTTAAGTGAAATATATAATTTTGTGCAAATTGAAGAAGAGAGTCTCCCACAAGCTTGGGGGAGGCTTCTCCGATTACTTAATGCTTTGCCTGATCATCCTCTCAAAAAAATGAAATACTTGATATCTTTTATAATGGACTAACTGAAGCTTCCAGAGACCACCTGGATAGTTGTGCTGGTTGTGTTTTCAGGGAAAGAACATTTGATCAAGCTGAATTGCTATTGAATAATATGTTGACTAATGAAAATGATTGGACACTTCTTGAACCAACTCCTAAGCCAACTCCGAAGAAAAGGGGTATTCTACTTCTCAGTCCTGAAGATATGCAAGAGGCAAAGAAATATATGAAAGAAAAGGGTATTAAAGCTGAAGATGTTAAGAATTTACCACCTATTGAAGAAATACATGGTCTTGATAACCCGACACAGGTAGTGAAGGTAAATTCTCTCTATAGATTTGATGAAGGTGATATTCCTCGCTATAAGTCTGCTAGCCAATGCTTAGATGAGTTTGATAATTTTATTGTTAAACAAGAAAACTTCAATGCTTATGTTGGTAGTCAATTGGAACGTAATGCTTATATGATTGAACACTTGAGTGATTATATGTCTAGAGTTAAAGGTGAACTTAAACTTATTAGTAAACATGCTTCTATGGTTACCACTCAAGTAGAACAAGTACTTAAAGCTCAGAATGATTTGCTCAATGAATTCAATAATAAGAAAATGATAATGTTGTTAGAGTTGTGACTAGAGGGGGTAAAATGACTCAGGAACCTTTGTATCCTGAGGGCCACCCTAAGAAAATTGAGCAAGATTCTCAGAGAACTAATATTGATGCACCTAGTTCTTCTAAGAAGGAGAAAAAGAAAAATGATAGGACTTTGCATGCTTCTAGTGAACCTGTTGTAGACACACCTGAGAATCCCAATGATATTTCTATTTTCGATGCTAAAACACAATCTGGTGATGAACATGAACCTAGTGATAATGTTAATAATGATGTTCATGTTGATGCTCAACCTAGCAATAACAATGATGAAGAGATTGAACCTGTTGTTGATCTTGATAACCCACAATCAAAGAATCAACATTATGATAAGAGAGACTTCGTTGCTAGGAAGCACGGTAAAGAAAGAGAACCATGGGTTCAAAAACCCATGTCTTTTTCCTCCTAAACCATCCAAGAAAAACGATGATGAGGATTTTGAGCGCTTTGCTGAAATGATTAGACCTATCTTTTTGCGTATGCGTTTGACTGATATGCTTAAAATGAACCCTTATGCTAAGTACATGAAGGATATTGTTTCTAATAAAAGAAAGATACCGGAAGCTGAAATTTCCACCATGCTTGCTAATTACACTTTTAAAGGTGGAATACCATAGAAACTAGGAGATCCAGGAGTACCAACTATACCATGCTCCATTAAGAGAGACAATGTTAAAACTGCTTTATGTGATCTCGGAGCCGGTGTTAGTGTTATGCCTCTCTCTTTATATCGTAGACTTGATTTGAATAAGTTGACACCTACTGAAATATATTAGCAAATGGCTGATAAATCAACTGCTATACCTGTCGGTATTTGTGAGGATGTGCCTGTTGTGGTTGCAAACATTACTATTTTAACGGACTTTGTTATTCTTGATATTCCCGAGGACGATAGTATGTCTATTATTCTTGGTAGACCCTTTCGAAATACTGCAGGGGCTGTTATCGATTGCAACAAAGGCAATGTCACTTTTCATGTTAATGGTAATGAGCATACGGTACACTTTCCGAGGAAACAACCTCAAGTCCATAGTATCAATTCTGTTGGAAAATTTTCAACGATTATTATTGGAGGTTTTGAATTTCCTCTTCCTATTGTCAAGAAGAAATATGATATTCTTATTGTTGGGGATGTGCATATCCCCGTTGATGTAACCTAGTGTTATTCGAAAATTCTCCGGTTTCATGCGATTCGGAATGAGTTTGTTAACAAGACTTGATCAACCTTGTTAGTGGATTCCTTTTGATGAGCATGAGATGGATGAAGTTAGAAAACACAACTTTTTGTACCCTCTTTTTACTTTCTGTTATTTAGATTTAATAAAGAAAAAATAGTATTTTTTGTCTGTTTTCTGAATTATCCTTGCAATAAAAAATACCCTAAAAATAAAAGTTCTCCAAATGTCCCGAAAATGAAATATGATTTTTTGTAGAATATTTAAGAATTATTGGCACTGAGAACACACTAGAGGGGGCAACCACCTGGCCACGAGGGTGCAGGGCGCGCCCTACCCCCCTGGGCGTGCCCCTGCATCGTGGGCCCCTCGTGGCCCCCCTCCACTTATTCTTGCACCCACACACTCCTTCTTCCTCTAGAAAAAATCACCACAGAGCTCAAACCCGTGTTCTAGCTCGTTTTGCTGCCATTTTCGATCTCCTTGCTCAAAGCTCCATTCACAAAACTGTTTTGGGGGATTGTTTTTTGGTATGTGACTCCTCCAATGGTCCAATTAGTTTTTGTTCGAGTGCTTTATTTATTGCAAATTTTTGCTGCTTAGGTGACCCTGTTCTTGAGCTTGCATGTCAAATTTATTTGGTCCCAAGTAGTTATATTGCATGATATGGCCTCTAGGCACTTGTGGGAGTAGTTGCTATCAATCTTGTTGAGTTTGGTTCACTTTTATTTTTGAGTTACTAAAAATTTCAGAAATTTTTCAGAGGAAGAAATATGTTTAGGAAAATGTACCAAGGTGGTTCCTCAAGGAAGCAAGGACCCAGGCCCGCGATACGTGAGCCGGACTGTGAACTACCAAGAGAATCTCAAGTGCGGCCTTGTGAATGGTCGTCAGAAAATTTTATGGTCCAAGCAGGAATTAAGGAGGAATTTGACGTGTATGTGTGTAATGCTGAACTTGAGGGCTTCATGTCAAGTAAGTGCCCCCAATATTATCACCTAACTGATTCCTTTGTGAGAAGGTTTAAATTTACATCATCATGCAATTCTCACACTATCCAATTTGATCTCTGTGATAAATCTTATACCATGGACTTAGAAGATTTTAATACTGCTTGTAAACTCCCGCAGTGGGGTATGTTAATGAACCTCGCAAATCTGAATTTAAAGAATTTCTTGCTAGTATCATTGTGGGGGAATCTAGAGAAATAACACAAGCTACCATAGGGAGCATTCATTTTCCTGCCATACATTATTTTGCTCTCTTTATAGGTAGATGCATTAATGGTAAGGATGAGGCATGTCACATGTGTGTTCCCGATCTTAGTGTTCTCAAGAGTGCTGTATTAGGAGATAAACAATACAACTTGGGGGCCATTGTTGCACGTAGGTTGCATCATAACAGTATTAGTGGAGATTTGTTCGGTGGAATTTATGAAACCCTCTTAGCTAATTTTCTTGAGGTACCCGTACATGAAAATGATATGGAGTTGCCTCCTGCTTATCTAGATTTTAATGCTATGATTCGCCACCAGTTTACTGAGAGGAATGAACAACCTCTCCAGTACCGACTAATCTTTGACAGGCATCGCACTGTCCATGTTACTCTCCCTGCTCCTACTTTCTTTAAGTTTCAGTCAAAAGGGAGATATGTTATAACCAGGGAGGAGGTGAACGAGTACGAGAGGAGGACGGAGGCAGCTCGCCTCCAGGCTGCAGCTCGTGAGGCAGTAGCAGTTGCATGTCAGTACGACCCCAGTTACAACTTCGGATATCCGCCAGGCCATCCATGGGCATAGACCAACTTAGGCCAAAAGCCTAAGCTTGGGGGAGTACGTATTTCTCACTGACATTACATTCATGTTCACACACTCATGCCAGTTGTCGGTGCTCATACTTTTTCATTGTATCATCCATGCTAGTTTATTTTCTTTTTAAGCTTTCTTCATGTGTGTTTGAAAAAACCTTAAGAAAAAACAAAAAAATAGTTGTAGCTTTTAGCTAAGTTTACTTTCCATGCCTGTAGTAGTAATAACTAAAAGAAAACCAAAAAAGATTTCTCGTTATTCTTTTGTTTGTTGGGAGCTTTCCCGTGTAAATAATTTTATTGCTTTTCTTTGGGGGTCGAGAGGAGAAGACCATGATGAAAATGTTGAAGTGGCTCTTATATGCATTATTGTTGATCTAACTAAGAGCTCGTATTACCTTGTCCTCTTCCTTGTATTAAAAGCTTGCAGATTCCAGCTTAGTCCAATGCACGTGCACTATTATTATTATCCACATCGTTCGGTTGTGCAAGTGAAAGGCAATAGTGACGATATATGATGGACTGATTGAGATGAGAGAAGCTGGTATGAACTCGACCTCTCTTGTTTTTGTAAATATGATTAGTTCATCATTCCTGATTCAGCCTATTATGAATGAAACATGTTTGCAATGACAATTAGAGATTATAGTTGCTCATGCCATGCTTAATTTGCTAGGAGTTTATAATGGTTTACCTTGCATGCCAACATGCTATTAAAATGGTTGTGATGTGGTATGATAGGGTGGTATCCTCCTTTGAACGATTCGAGTGGATTGTCTCGGCACATGTTCACGCATGTAGTTGAAACAAAATCAACATAGCCTCCATGATATTTATGTTCATGGTGAATTATATCCTACTCATGCTTGCATTCAGTGTTGATTAATTTTAATGCATGTTCATGACTGTTGTCGCTCTCTAGCTGGTCGCTTCCCAGTCTCTTTCTAGCCTTCACTTGTACTAAGCGGGAATACTGCTTGTGCATCCAATCCCATAAACCCCAAAAGTTATTCCATATGAGTCCACCATGCCTTCCTATATGCGGTATCTACCTGCCGTTCCAAGTAAATTTGTATGTGCCAAACTCTAAACCTTCAAATGAAATTCTGTCTTGTATGCTCGAATAGCTCATGTATCAACTAGGGTTGTCTATATCTTTCATGCTAGGCGGGTTATTCTCAAGAGGAGTGGACTCCGCTCCTCACTCATGAGAAAATGGTTGGTAACCGGTATGCCCAGTCCCATGATTAAATCAAATCAAAATAATTGCAAACAAAACTCCCCCAGGATTATTGTAGTTGGAGGCACCCGTTGTTTCGGACAAGCTATGGATTGATGTTTGTTGGTGGTAGGGGGAGTATAAACTTTACCATTCTGCTTGAGAACCGCCTATAATGTGTGCAGCATGGAAGATATCGAGATCGCTCGGTTGTTATGTTGACAATGAAAGTATACCGCTCAAAATTTTATTTATCTCTATTTCAAAACCGAGCTTTGGCACCTCTACAAATCCGTTCTTCCCTCTACGAAGGGCTTATCTATTTACTTTTATGTTGAGTCATCATCATCTTATTAAAAAGCACCAGTTGGAGAGCACCGTTGTCATTTGCATGCATTACTATTAGTTTACATTGAGTATGATTGTGACTGGATCTCTTTTACCATGAATTGCAATTTCCAGTCAGCCCTTGATCTTCAGAGGTGCTCTGCATTTATGTTTTGCGGTCTCAGAAAGGGCTAGCGAGATACCATCTTGTTATATCATATTATGATTGTTTTGAGAAAGTGTTGTCACCCGAGATTTACTATTGTTGCTCGCTAGTTGATTATGTCATTGATATGAGTAAATCGGAGACCCAAATGTTATTGTGAAATATGGTTAGTTCATAATCTTTGCTAAAAACTTGAATGTTGGTTTTACATATTTACAACAATAAGAGCAAACAAAGTTTGTAAAGGTTTTTCTTTATCACTTTCAGTTTATCAACTGAATTGCTTGAGGACAAGCATAGGTTTAAGCTTGGGGGAGTTGATACATCTCCATCGTATCTACTTTTCCAAACACTTTTGCCCTTGTTTTGGACTCTAACTTGCATGGATTGAATGGAACTAACCCGGACTGACGCTGTTTTCAGCAGAATTGCCATGGTGTTATTTTTTGCAGAAATAAAAGTTCTCGGGATGACCTGAAAATCAACGGAGAATATTTTTGGAATATATAAAAAATATTGGCGAAAGAATCAAGGCCAGGGGGCCACACCCTGTCAACGAGGGTGGGGGCGTGCCTACCCCCCCCCCCTCCCGGGCACGCCCCCCTGCCTCGTGGGCCCCCTGGTGCTCAACCGACCTCAACTCCAACTCTATATATTCACGTTCAGGGAGAAAAAATCAGAGAGAAGGATTCATCACGTTTTACGATACGGAGCCACCGCCAAGCCCTAATCTCTCTCGGGAGGGCTGATCTGGAGTCCGTTCGGGGCTCCGGAGAGGGGAACCCGACGCCGTCATCATCATCAACCTTCCTCCATCACCAATCTCATGATGCTCACCGCCGTGCGTGAGTAATTCCATCGTAGGCTTGCTGGACGGTGATGGGTTGGATGATATTTATCATGTAATCGAGTTAGTTTTGTTAGGGTTTGATCCCTAGTATCCATTACGTTTCGAGATTGATGTTGCTATGACTTTGCTATGCTTAATGCTTGTCACTAGGGCCCGAGTGCCATGATCTCAGATCTGAACCTATTATGTTTTCATGAATATATATGAGTTCTTGATCCTATCTTGCAAGTCTATAGTCACCCATTATGTGTTATGATCCGTTAACCCCGAAGTGACAATAATCGAGATACTTACCGGTGATGACCGTAGTTTGAGGAGTTCATGTATTCACTATGTGTTAATGCTTTGTTCCGGTTCTCTATTAAAAGGAGGCCTTAATATCCCTTAGTTTCCGTAGGCCCCCGCTGCCACGGGAGGGTAGGACAAAAGATGTCATGCAAGTTCTTTTCCATAAGCACGTATGACTATATTCGGAATACATGCCTACATTACATTGATGAACTGGAGCTAGTTCTGTGTCACCCTATGTTATAATTGTTGCATGAGGAATCACATCCGATATAGTTATCCATCACTGATCCATTGCCTATGAGCTTTTCACATATTGATCTTTTCTTAGTTACTTTTTCGTTGCCACTTTTATACTCACTACAAAACCAATACTGCTACTTTTGCCATCGTTACTGTTACTTCCATATTACTTTTCTACTAAACACTTTGCTACAGATATTAAGTCTTTCAGGTGCGGTTGAATTGACAACTCAACTGTTAATACTTGAGAATATTCTTTGGCTCCCCTTGTGTCGAATCAATAAATTTGGGTTGAATACTCTACCCTCGAAAACTGTTGCGATCCCCATACTTGTGGGTTATCAATTGTCTTTCAGATTTCGACATGGTTCGTAAGTTCGTGGTTTTCTTAATATGTAGCAATCACTGGATCTTGGTATTCATTGTTCCAAACAAGAACATAGTTTACTACCCGGATTCTCTCAAAGAGTCAATAAAGCCTCAGGATATGATGCATCTTCAGCAATTCATGGATAAGTATTGAATTCTATGATGTTGAAGATAATTTGCATTCATATTTGGTTAAAAACTTGAGTATGTGAAAGTTCACCTTCATTTGCAGTGTGTTGGCATTGTGGAAAAGTAAACCAGGGAACCTGTTCAAGAGGGAACTACCTCTGCAGCATGAGATCATTTCTCCACCAAGGCACTGAAATCTGTTATTTTTGGAAAATGCATCCAATAATTTGAAAATATCTTTTCTTACGCTAGTCAGATGTTCAAGTTTCTAAATAAACCTCTTTCTATTTCTGCCCAAAGAAGAAAAAAATACATCTAACTGGTTAGATTGTTCCTAATAGGGAAATACATGACTAATTTTGTACAAAAAAATTCGGTCTCCTCAGCAACAAGTAGGGACCAACCTTTGTGGATACTATGTTTGTAGACACATGATCTCCATGTGCAAATCTGCTGATTGTTGTGAAGATGCTCGCGAATTAGTACCAGTAAGTCTATCTTAATTAATATCTTCTACTCCACTCATATGGCACATTCCAATCTTAAAAATCCTGCAGCTCATCTTTGAACCAAGGACCCCTAAACTGCTCCCCGCTGGTGAATTGCTGATGGTTAGGAGATTTATCAGCAACTTCTTCCTGAATCACTTCATCAAGCCCACTGATGATAATGAAGATTTCATCATGACTTCTCCTGAAACAATGTGTAAGAGTTAGCCGCAAAACATATACGCATCGATCCATTATTTTCCATGTGATGAGGTCTTCATATTTCGTACACTATGATTAATTATGTATTGCATATGTCGACAAATCATTGAAATTTAGCTACCATTTGTTCAATTGCATATTGTTGCGAATTCTGATGAATGTTCTTCATGTGGACACTATTTGTTCAAATGCGTATTGTGGCGAATTTGCTTTTTGCATGCCGATTCAAATGCGATATTTTTGCTTTAACCTAGCCATTGATGCGCACATGGTTCAACTAAATGAGTGTGTGTGATCCAGAACGGAGAGCACACGTCAATCGTAGCAGAACCATCGGTGATACACGGCAAATCACAGATGATTTGCAGCACGTCTACGTGTGCGTAGGGGCTCCCGAACCGTTTGTGATAGCACATTATCGCACATGAGAGCTTATGGTAAACCATGCCAAATGCAAAATGCAGTCCCACTCGTAAATTGTTCAGGAAACGTGTGTGTGATCCTGAACAGAAAGCACACGTCACTCATACCGCAATCGTCGGTGATACACAACAAATCACAAACGATATGCAGCACTTGTATATGTGCAAAGGGGCTTCTGAGCCGTTTGTGATAGCACATTATCGCACAAGGTAATTGTTCAAGAAACGTGTGCGATGGTGTTATGCATGGTAGACGATTTCCGGAGAATACGCGCGTGCGATGGGGCACATATCGCACACGGTTCCTATGATGGCCTGTGTGCATTAGATACTGTTTCGCAAACGGTCCAGTATGAAACACCGTTTGGTTTCACTGCATCATTAGAATGTTTGATCACCAATCCCAGACGTGTGCCAGAATGTGGTGTGTGTGATATGTTGCTGCATCGCATACAATTACATTTGGCAACGCGTTTGCATCATGACTCCCTATCCCCGACGATTTCTGGGTCATGTGGGAAGGACCCCCCTATCGCACACACTAGCAAGGCGACAGTTTAAAATGTCATCACGGAAAGGGGTTAAAAACCATTTGTATAGCAGCTCGATGTACCAGTGATGGTCAATTACAATGTAGGGATAAACATGCTAATCCTTCAAATACACTTGGAGTGTATGCCAAGTGTCGGTGTCAAAACCAGCAGACCTCGGGTAGGGGGGCGAGCTATTAGATATAATTGATGGGTAACAAGAGGAAGAACACATGGCGTTTTACCCAGGTTCGGTCCCTCTCTATGGGGGCAAAGCCCTACGTCCTAGTCTTGCTTATATTATGGATATATCAAAGTACAAAGTTGGTCTACCTCGAGATCGTGAGTTATGGTATAAACCCTAGGGGTATGATGATGAATGTATGAATGGGTCCTCTACAAACTAAAACCTCTGGTTAATACAGGCACTAGGGGTATCTGGGGTTACAAATGGTCGGTTGCCATCTAAGGATTTACATGCCGAATCAAATCAGATATGCTTGAAGTACACGCCAAGTCTTCGGTCGCCACACATTGAACGTGTTGTAGGGTGAAACCCTAAGATGGATCTTTTCATGCTTGGAGGGGGGAAAGGGATGAACACCAAGAACACAAAGAGGAATTCACTCCAACAATTTCCAATCACATATCCACTAGAATAGCAAACACATAGATCCACAAGAATACAAGCACAACCAAAGGAAACAAGCACTAGGTAAACTTCTTCCCACTGCTAAGATATGAGGTCTTGATGATGACAATCTTCTCCAAGAGGAGGTCTTGAAATCCACAAGTGGATCCTCTCCTAAGAGGCCTTGATCTTCAATGGAGTGGTAGAAGGAGCAAAGCTCTCAAATATCTCACATATGTCTTTGCTAACCCTAAACATGACGCTAGGTACGGAATATATAGGCTTGGGGCGAAGTGGACAAAGTGGAGTCCCAACAGCCAAACTTAGCCAGCTATCCTATATGGCCCGTACCCACGGGGTAAGTTGGGTCCGTGTGCACACGGTTCCCATGCACATGGGGTGCTAGAGTGTGAGCTCCCTGTGTAGTCCGTGGGCACGGGGTCTCGGGGGCCCGTGGGCACGGGGTCACCTGGAACTTGCAGTCTTGCTCCTCTTGAACTCCTTCTCCTTCCTTATGGACTTGGGGTGCTTCTCCTTCTCCTTGGTGATGTTCCTCTTCATACCTAATGATACATAGTGCATTTTGGTGAGGTAGCAACCAAGTTCCACTCGTGTCCATATGCATGTCAAGTAGGAAGGAGTTCACCTCGGTTTCCATTGCTCGTGCTCTAGCTCTTGTCATGGGTCCACGTGGTGCTTGATGTGTTAGTGTAGAGTCCATGGGGATGATGGAAGAATGCTCCGCATCATCTCCCCCCCCTTGGGAGATATCTGTCCATGGATCATGATCTTCATCGCCATGTGATGTAGGGTAGAACCCTAATCCTCGATCTTTCACAAAAGGAGCGGATCCCACGAAGAACACGAAGAACACAAGGAGGGAAACGAGGGAAAACACAAGGGGAAACACAAGAGGAACACTCAAACTAACAAGAACAAGTCACACATGTGCTAGATCCTCGGATACATAAGGAAAGATACACGATCCACGGACAACTAAGGACGATACAAGGGTAACCGGTCTTCTTCGTGAGGAGGTCTTGAGTTCTTCTCCGCGAGGAGGTCTTGAATCCAAAGGGATATTCTCCGAAGATGTTGTGGTCTCTCTCGAGGAGTAGATCCGATGTGGATGAGCAATGATCTATCTCTCAAATGAGCTACACCAATGCTAACCCTCAAATGGTGGAGGTGGAGGAGTATATATAGTCTAGGGCCACGAAGGGGTAAGTGAGGGAAAGAGATACATGGGCTCGGCCCGATACGTTGTGCACAGACAGGCGTCGGACGTCCGACGGGTACCGGACGTCCGGTGGCTCGCGAGGATTCGGTCGTCCGGTACTTGTCGGACGTCCGACGTTTTGGCTCGGGAAAGCCATCGTCGGATTTCCGAACGGGGCCGGTCGTCCGGGCGCTGGAGGATGTCGGACGTCCGGTCAGCATCGGTCGTCCGACCACTGTAGGTCTCGCTGGCTAGAACTTGGGCTGGCTGGTGAAGACTCCAAGCGTCGGACGTCCGGTCCAGACCGGTCGTCCGGTGGCTGTAGATTTCTGGCAGCTTCTTCTCTTGGTCCTTGTACTTGGCATCCTCGCTAGCTCGTCCGTTTGATGTGGTGGCTCCGTGGCTTTCCTCTAAGTACCTGATCATGCATAGCACACACGTTGGAGGTAGTAGCCATGTCTCACATGTAGAAAGTGAAAGTTCAGAGAGGAGCGAGTTCACCTTGTGTCCAATGGTGTATGTTCGAGGTCTTGGCATATGTCCTCTTGGGGCTTGGAGAGTAGTCGGAGTGTACATGGGGATGAACGTGGGATGCTCCGCATCATCTCCCCCCCCCCTTGGGGAAGATCCGACCTTGGATCATGATCCTCGTCACCATGGAAATGGTTGTCGTGGACGGACTTGTAGTTGGACGGAGTTGAAGGCATGGCGTAATCCAAGTACTCCAAGGTGTCTCCGGTATGTGGTACATGCATAATGAGCAAACACGAAGTACACTTGGAAATACAATGGTTAGCGCACACAAAGTGTCCATCAAGTAAACACGTGTCCGTGCGACAATATTGATCATGACAAGGTGCATGAAGCTTATCCAAAATATATGGAAATGTATGCACAACATTCATGGGAGTAAAAGCAAGAATATGATCAATGCAACCATGGTGCAAAATGATGTCATAGTGAGATGGTTTATCAATAGCATGAATATGGTAATGGATGCTCAATGTGATGTGATCATGCAATTGATGGTAGGCAATAAGATCATGATGTATGAATATGCCATCAAGAAAGATCACAACAAATTTGCTAAGGAAATGCACAAGCTCATATATCATGGATGACATGGGAATACAAGATGCAACAAGGCAATCATAATGGGAGTCAATCCATGCATAAGATGCAAATTTGTCATGAGTGTAAGATGTCCAATGAGCATGAAAAGTGTGAGTACAATCAACAAATATGGAGGTGTTGGTGTACCAATGCTCGATGTCGTGGCATGAGTGGAGGTTCGAAGGTGCATCCAATAAGTCCGAGCGCTCCTCAATGTGAAGGTCCATAGAGCCAATCTTCAATGTCGGTCCTCCATCCAATAGGTGCAACATGTAGACAAGAAGAAGGAAACAACAATGAAAGAATGACCCATCCAATATGCGTATTTGAGGATGGCTCAAAGGGAAGGAGGTCACCTTTAGGAGATTGTCACAAAAGTTGGTGTTGCGCATCGTGTATGCCTTCGCATGACCAAGCTGTCGCATAACGGCACCGCCTTGTGAATCCTTCAAAATGAAAGAACATGACAAACACTCGGACAAACAAATGAGGTTAGCTGAAGTGCAAAACCTACCATTCATGTGGTAAGATACCCAACAAATGTATGCATCATGTTCATCACAAGAAAGGACAAGGGAGCATTTCATAGTATGGAGGCATATGATGTGAGAACAACCAAATGCACTAGGCTCAATTAAACAAGCATGCATCACAAGTAAGATGTCGAAGTCTCCATGATCAATAAGCATAGATGCAACAATTGGAGGCAAGAGACAATGATCAAGACAAGTCAAGTGATAGGCATGAACATATATGTCATCAACCCAAGAAAGAAAGTAAGAATGGAACATGGGTGATGCGACAAAGCAAGCAATCATGTGAATCAAGGCAAGCAAGCTAGTAGTGCGAAGTTGCAACGTACTAGAAGGAATCATGTCAAGTATGTCTTGTGTGCAAACAGTGTGTATGAATAATTTACATGACATAGCACAAACATGAAATGAGGATATGAGCAAAATAGGATCAATAGCATGAGGCACGTGATAAACATGGCAATAGCAACAAGGATCTCCACCAAGCATGCAAATACACATAGTAGTAGCATAATGGTGAAGCATGGGTAGATGCACGCAAGGGTCACAATTGCATGGAAAAGGCATAGAAGTAAGCATAGCATGCAAAGTGAACACGGTAAAATGAGAATGAAGTGACAAGCGGTATATAGCCCATAGCCGTGTGAGAGCCAAGTGAGAGAGATGCGCGTAGTTGTTGCGCGAAGAGAGCGGTGGGAAGGATAGTTCACGGGATCCCAAGTCATCTTTGCTCTCAAGAGCTCGTTTCGTCAACTCTTGGGATTGAGAGGTTGACGAGTATACCTGAGTACCTACACAAAACAAAGGAAAAAGTAAAATTGTGTGTGTGGTAGATATACACATCATCCATCATGATGTGCATGTGCAAGTGTTGGTTAGCTAGCACAAAATATCCAATGCTCAAACAAATGAGATGCGTGATATAGAAACATGTCATCCATCATGAGAGGTTTGCTGTTATGTATAGCATAATGGAGACTCAAATTGTGTAATGCATCATGGGAAATATCTAGAGCATTGTGAGGAATGGTATGCATATGGTGCACACAAGGATGTAATCATGCGATACACATAATTTTCATGGCAAGGCATATGAGATGAATTGTGCAAATAATGTAAAGGAAGCATAGCAATATCATCACATGAAAAACAAAAGCCAATGACCATCATCTTGTCATATATGCCATAAGTGCAAATGAGATTTATTGTAATGGGGCATGCATAGCTACTATGTTGAGATTGAAATGATGCAATATGGGATATCTCACTCATAGCATATGACAAGGTTAATGGATTGTCAAACATGATGTGACCAAAAGAATTTTCACATGATATCCTATGGAGCATAGCATCACAACTAGGCAACTCGACATGCTCGTCATCATAAATAGGTAAGTCATGACATGAGGAAGTCGCACTAGCATGAAGCATGGGAATAGGTGTGTCAACATCATGCAAGCAATCATTGGTAAAATAGTCCACTAGTGGGACAAGAGAAGCACCATCAGCTATGTTACCTTTGGAGCATCGCTCATGTGTTGTAGGTGAGGTGTCGAAGACCGAGTCGTGGTCATCTTCATCTTGATGGAACCATGTGGGGGTGCATCTTCTTCCATCATGGCCATCGTTGTCTCCATTGGAGGTATGGACTCTTCGAGGATAGGCATGTCGTCATGTAGGAGACCTAGCACCAAAGAAGAAAACACACTCGGAGTAGAGGTTAAGTCATTAGGAATCATAGTGGCCTCACGTGTCGTGTCAACTACCTCACTCACTAAGTGTGGTGGCCCACTCACTTCCTCTTGGATGCTCTCAAGTGTGGGGCTAGTGGTGGTCACACTCATCCTCTCATAGGAAATGCACTCAATGTCACAAATGGTGGAGTCACTCATATCACTCATGGTGGGGTGGCTCTCCTCACATGGGAATTGGGGCATCTCTTTATATGTGGGTGTCGGAGAGATGTTGGTGCAAATGTCTCCATGCTCAATCATGTCGTGGTCGTAGCCATGGATGAAGGCCGAAGATGGCACATCATCACTCTCCTCTAAGACCGAAGATAAGGTATCATGTGCGGTCTCGTAGCTTGACTCGGAGTATGAGTCCAATATGGGCGCCGTCTACATGTTGTTGAAGCAGTTCGTGCTCGTCACCGTGGTCAAAGGGGATGGCCCTTGCTCGACCTTCTTGTCGCCGTCTTGTTGTAGGAGGCCCATATGATGTGGCACCTCGTAGCTCGTCTCCATGACCGAAGGGAATGTCCCATGCTCGGCCATCTTCCTTGGGGGGCTTCCGAAGATGGAAGTGTCGCCCTCGCTCGTAGGGGGTTGCCTTGTACTTGAAGATGTCGATGTAGGCGAACTCATGGGAAGTAGGCAAAGATGCCGTATGTCCGAAGGCGGAGATGCCTTGAGAACACTTGGCGAAGATGCCGAAGTGGTGTTGGTAGTAGCCGTAGCGTGCTCTTGGTGGTGCTTGTCTCGCGATCTTCTCTTGTGCTCTTAAGGCTTGGCCTTGGCGTGAAGTAGAGCTTGTTGGTACTTGTACATTTGCGCTAGGAGAGCATCTTCATGATGATGGTGTCATTGTCGCACTTTAGCTCGTAGATGTCGTGTGTCTCCATCGTGCACATGATGCTTGGAGGTGACTTGCCCTTCATGACGATGTTGACGATGGTCGCCATGGAGATGTGGACATGGACGACTTGCGCTTGCGTCGGTTGGGCGCTCCGAAGATGATTGACTTTCTCGCCGCCGCCTTGAGGATGATTAAGGGGAAGAACGTTTGGCCAACAAAGTCCGAATCTTCTCCATCCTTGCATCTTGCTCCTCCTTTTGTGCGGAAAGCTTGTTGTCGATGTAGTCCCTTTTCCTCGCTTCCGAGTGGCGAATGTTAATGGAGAGGTTCTCGATGTGCTCTCTCAATCTTGATTGTGCACCTTGGATTTGTCGTTGTAGATCGAAGATTGACGCTTTGGTGATGAAGTTATTCATGTCGTCGTTGTTGTGGAAGACCGGAGATGAAATGCCTTGCCTATACATCACTCCAAGAGAAAAATGTGAGTGGTAGAAAGAGAAGAACGAATACCAAATGTACCTTGACCGAAGTTGAAAGTGGATCAATGATCACTCCACTGTGGACAAGGAAATAGCACAATTGGTACCAATTCTTGTCGGTTTCTCACACCTACACAAATAAGGCTAATGGTGGAGCTCGGTGAGGATAGTGGCACAAAAATTTGATGTGAAATGTTAGCAAGAGTCAATAATGTTGAAAGAGATTCACAAATTTGCAAGTGAAACAAGTAGACCAATAGATATATGTGGCACACGGAAACAAACAGACGGATAGATAAATGGGGTCGTGCAACCAAGGAATGAGCTCAAAATGTGGAATCCACGGAAAACGCTCGTGCTGCACAACTCAAGAGGGACGCTAGCACGATTGCTCTATAGGCGGATACGACACTTGTGCACAACCTATAATATGTAAAATGTATGAACTTTCTATCCCAAGTATGTATGTATGTATGTATGTATGTATGTATGGCTCCCGGTGTTATGATCCAAGATGATCTTATATGCAATGTGGTATGATTCTATGGCACTTACTTACAAGCTCTTTGCTCACTCTTTTTCTTTACTTAAAAGCTTATTCTTTTTTTTGTATGGCCACTTTGCGAAATGCACAAACCAAGATAGTAATTGTGTATATGCGGGAACAAACTTGAGGCACAAGAGATTATATGATGATACCAATATGATATGGTATGTATGCAATGTATGGTGTAGATCACTAATGTGCACAAGTAACGTTGCCGGCAATACTCAAATGGCTAATCTCGATAGGCAAGTAACGCAAAAAGGGCTAGGGGTTATCAATGCAATGGCAAGGGAATATACAATGGAGGGATACCGCGATACCAAGATGATATGGAGGTTACCGTCCTTGGCGATGATGAGTGGCGGTGATCTTGATGGAGATACCAAGATGATAGAGACTCGTCCCTAAGTAGTTGAAACACCTTAGGAAACGGAAAAACCGCAAACTCAAAATCTCAAATGACAAATGGTGGTAGCGGAAGCTCAATGGGATTGTGGAAATGGAGGGTATGGTGGTGGACTATACACAGGTGTCGGAGTTGAAAGCACGGTCCCTAAGTATCTGAAACACCTTAGGAGACACAACTCACAACACAAACAAAATTGGGTTAAGTTGGGGTGGCGGAAGTGTATGGTGGGCAAGCCTATGCGGAAGTTATGGTGGTGGTGGTGGTTGATGAACAAGCAACCATCCCTAAGTAGCCTCGACACCTTAGGAGACTCAAATCACTCCTCAAGCAACCACTAATGCGATGGGGATCAATATTGGTTAGGTTGCGGAAGTCGGTGGTGGAGTAGCGGATGATGTGGTGGAAGCCCTAGGCAAAGATGCCAAAATTGTCAAACTTTGATGGAGTCAAAAGATGTTGGTGGTATTTTGTGGGAAGGGGGTGTCAAGAGCTTTTCAACGAGCTAAAGAACGCGAAAATCAGACTCCGGATGAATTAGTTATGGCCGAAACAAAATTTGAGCGAAATCAGTTTTTATAGGTTACGAACATCCGGACAAGGTCGGATGTCCGGGGGCCGGACGTCCGGGCGGGCTCGGAAATCCGTAAATTCGGCTCGGGTTAGGGGTTTCGGACGTCCGGTCGTTCTAGGGGCTCCGGACGTCCGTGAAAGGCCGGTCGTCCGGTGGGTCGGGGTCAACACGAGATGCGAGTTTCGGGACGCGATTTTGGGCGGAAAATGGGGATTTGGGGGTCAACATTGATGAGATTTCATGGATGGAAAGTGGGGAAAATTTGGGAGATGCTAGATCAACTTGAAACCAAGCAAATCCATGGATCAAATCCAACAAAACTTCGTCAAACCAACAAATCACAAAAAAAATTTGGGGCTATTTTTGGTGGGGATTTTCAAAATTGGGGAAGAACACAACAAAATCAAGCTAGAAAACAACGAGGGGAGGCTCTGAAATCATGATCAACGTGGCTCATGATACCAAGATGATGTAGGGTAGAACCTTAATCGGTTTATCTTTCACGAAAGGAGTGGATCCCGCGATGAACACGAAGAACAAGAGGAGGGAAACGAGGGAAAACACAAGGGGAAACACAAGAGGACCACTCAAACTAAAAAGAACAAGTCACACATGTGCTAGATCCTCGGATACATAAGGAAAGATACACGATCCACGGACAACTAAGGATGATACAAGGGTAGCCGGTCTTCTCCATGAGGAGGTCTTGAGTTCTTCTCCGCGAGGAGGTCTTGAATCCAAAGGGATCTTCTCCGAAGAGGTGATATGTTCATTTTGCATCATGCTTTTATATCGATATTTATTGCATTATGGGCTGTTATTTCACATTATGTCACAATACTTATGACTATTCTCTCTTATTTTACAAGGTTTACATAAGGAGGGAGAACGTCGGCGGCTGGAATTCTGGGCTGGAAAAGGAGCAAACATTAGAGACCTATTCTGCACAACTCCAAAAGTCCTGAAACTCCACGGAATACCTTATAATAAATAATGAAAAATCCTCGCCAAAGATGAAGACCAGGGGGCCCACGCCCTGTCCACGAGGGTGCCCCCCCTAGGGAGCGCCCCCTACCTCGTGGGCCCCCTGGTGGCTCTTCGATGACCATCTTCTGCTATATGAAGTCTTTCGTCGAGAAAAAAACCAGAAGCAGCCTTTCGGGACAAAACTCCGCCGCCACGAGGCGGAACCAATCTAGGGCTCCGGCAGAGCTGTTCTACCGGGGAAACTTCTGTCCCGGAGGGGGAAATCATCGCCATCGTCATCACCAATGCTCCTCTCATCGGGAGAGGGCAATCTCCATCAACATCTTCATCAACACCATCTCATCTCAAAACCCTAGTTCATCTCTTGTATCCAATTCTTGTCTCCAAGTCCGGGATTGGTGCTAGTAGGTTGCTAGTAGTGTTAATTACTCCTTGTAGTTGATGCTGGTTGGTTTAATTGGTGGAAGATCATATGTTCAGATCCTTTATGCATATTATTACCCCTCTGATTATGAACATGAATATGCTTTGTGAGTAGTTATGTTTGTTCCTGAGGACAAGGGAGAAGTCTTGGCTATTAGTAGTCATGTGAATTTGGTATTCGTTCGATATTTTAATGAGATGTATGTTGTCTAGCCTCTAGTGGTGTTATGTGAACGTCGACTACATAACACTTCACCATTATTTGGGCCTAGAGGAAGGCATTGGTAATTAATAAGTAGATGATGGGTTGCTAAAGTGACAGAAGCTTAAACCCTAGTTTATGTGTTGCT
>NC_053022.1:147517801-147544168 GCF_003073215.2 Triticum urartu
TAGGCCGGAGGGCGTGTGCCCAACACGCGCGCGCACGCGCCAGCCACCTCCTCGCTACCTGGCTGCACCCTCGCCGCCCTGGACGCCTCCTGCGTCGCCATGCAACGCATCTGGTCTTCTCTCACCCTCCCCGTGCTTCTCCTCCCCTCTATCTCTCTGCCTTTCGCATGGTCCGAGCGCCATCGTCGCCGTCGACAAGCACCACCACGGCCACCGGCCACCCCACGCCTCACCGACTCACCCAGAAGCTCCAACACTTCGTCCTAGACCCCTCGCTGTGCCACGCAACGCCGGACTCCCTGAAGCCTCGCCAACACCGTCGTTCCCCTCGTCGGTCGCCGTGGATCCTCGCTGCCGATTCAGGAGCTACAGGACCTCCCCGAGCACTCTGAGCTTCTCTGCGATTCCTTTGTGAGCCCCTCTCTCCCCTACCCCTAAACTTGTTGCTTCGCTCGACCTCTAGCTAGTGCTGCCGCCATGGCCGAGCTCCACCGCCACCTGCCTTGTCGTGTGCCACCATTGCAGCCCGTGCCCGTCGTTGCAGAGCACGGCAACGAGCTCGTCGTGCCTCCAGGAGGCCGGCTATCCCTTTTGCTAGCTCGCCCGTGCCCCGTAGCACCGCTGCCCGCATGTGCCCGAGCGCCGCTGCCGCCCACCTCGACACCGGCGAAGCTACAGCCCTCCCTTGCAGCTGCCACTGCACAATTCGACGCGCCTCTCTGCGGGCATTCGAAAGAGCCTAGCCGCGCTTCAAACGGCCGTCGGAATCGGCCAGCCGGAGTACCTCCGTCGTCGGCTGTGGTCGCCGGTGGCTAACCGCCGGCGTAACCAGCCATTAGGGCCTAAGCACCCTGCTAATTACCCCCTGCAGTCAATAACAGCCAGGCCCCACCGCATAACTACCCGACTAACCAAATAGTTTAAGGATAATCTAATTACTGTGGGGCCACGTGTTAGTTTTGACTACGCCGACGTGGCTGTTGACCTGACCCCACCTGTCGGTGACCCAGACAGCACTGTGTGACTGACCAGTGGACCCCACTGGTCAGGTTTGACTTGGACCAACCAGTTGACCTATTGACGTGGTGCTGATGTCACTTCGACGTCATAAATCCCTTCCTGGAATTAAAATAAATCAGAAATGATCTATAAATTTTATAAAATACCCCCAAACTTCTAAAAATCATAGAAAATAAACTATAGCTCAGAATGAAATAATTTATATATGAAAAATGATCAGAAAAATATGAAGAATCTGGTTATGCCATGATCATGCATGTTTGAACAAGTTAAAGTCACTGAATAGGACAAATGATGATTAGGGCAATTTATGAAATAACATTTGAAGTTGGAATTTGATCTTGTTTGAGTTCCACTTCAATTAACTTGGCTAGATATTGCATTTGGTGAATTCAGTACCTTAACATGACATGTCATTAATGTGAATGTGCAATGCATTGATTGTGTTCCTTCTTTGCTAGTCGGTGGTTGTTCCCCCTCAGTAGATGTATGTTCCGACGATGAGTTCGATGACACCGATGAAGAGCTATACTATCTTCAGAAGTGCCAGGCAAGTAAAACGCCCTTGTTCATTCCGATACAATCCCACTCTCTCGCTCCTGCTCTCTTTTACTGCATTAGGAGAACAACGATTTAACTGTTACATGCTGCGGTAGTTGAACCCCTTTCCTCTGCATGACCTGTCATTGCCACAGTAAATAGATGAAACCCACTAGCATGAGTAGGAATTGTTTGAGCCCTGATGTGGCTACTCATTCATGCTTGTTGTCATGCCTGCTACTTCTTAGAGTTGAGTCAGGTATGATTCATCGGGAACGAATTGGAACGTGGTGAACATGTCCTACCGATGAGAGCTAAGTGTGTGAACACGATTTGGTAAAGGTAGCGGTGAGAGGCCAGGTAGGAGTACATGGTGGGTTGTCTCATTGCAGCCATTCTCAGGAACTGAGTTCTGTGTTTATGATTCATGAACAGTTACTACCACACATTGGGTTCTGGTAACTCGACCCCTCTCGGCTTATTAATCAACTTGATCTCAGTCCAGGAGTTGCAACTAGTTACTGGTGTTTGTAGGTAGTATTAGTAGTCTACCAAGTGGCACCCGGTACAGGTGGGCTTGGGACAGACTAGGCACAGTGGCACGGTGTACCAAGTGGCACACAGATGGTGGGCTTGGGAACCTTGCACACATCATTTGGGGCTGTGAGCGACACCTCGGCCGGATCTCCTTGCGGATGTAACCCAAATAGGTGATAAACCTGGACGAGAGACTTGTGTGGTTAGTCAGATCGTGGCCGACTCCCTCGCCAGGCTTCCGCTTGAAGGTTGCCGAGGTACACGACGTGTACATGGTGGTAAGTGGTGAGAGCGTGTGTGAAGAAGTTCACCCCTGCAAGGTTATCATTATCTATTCGAATAGCCGGATTCCTCAGATATGGAAACTTGGACCCCTTGCATAGTTCATAGACAAGTCAAAGTGGATACTCTAAAATGCGCAAGATAAGTGTGAGTGCTATGGATGGCGTTCTCGTAGGCAGACGGGAGCGGATCCATAGTGGTGTATTGATATGGTGAATATGCGGACTCATGTGCTCCACCTCAAAAGAGTTACTTGCAGTCATAGTTTAGGATAGCCACTGAGTCAAAGCTCGCTTGCTGCAGTCAAACTCCACCACCCCCCTTTGTTGATACTGATGCATATGTACCTAGTTCTGATGTAAGTCTTGCTGGGTACATTTGTACTCACGTTTGCCTGTTTTATGTTTTGGAGAGAGACGTCAGTCTCGCTAGTAGTTTCGTGTGGACTTCGACGTTTAGCTTGATACCTCAGCTACGATCTTGTGCCCTCGACAGGATCTTGTAGATAGTCAGGCTTCTCAGCCTTTTTCATTTGTAGATGTCTGTACTCAGACATGTTAAGCTTCTGCGGGTGCTTTGACTTGTATGCTCTGAATGTTGGGTCATGAGACCAATGTTTGTAATATCTCGCTCCTCGGAGCCTAATGAATAAATACTTTGAGTTGTAGAGTTTTCTTGTGATGCCATGTTGTATTTACACATATCGTGCATATTGTGTGTGTGACTGAAATGCTTGGTATGTGTGGGATCCGACAACCTAGTTGTTTATCCTTGGTAGCCTCTCTTATGGGGAAATGTAGTCTTGTGCTTCCATGAGCCATAGTAGTCCGCTACAGCCCAGTTCACTGGAGTCCTGCTAGCCCTGCACTACTGCTCCAGAACACTTGACTGGCCGGCATGTGATTCACTTCGTTCCTGTGTCTGTCCCTTTGGGGAAATGTCACGCAGTGACATCCAGAGTCCTGCCTAGCCTGCTACAGCCCGGGTTCTTGGAGTCCTGTTAGCCTAGTTGCTACAGCCCGGATTCACACGCTGCTGACCGACATGCTCGATGTTGATTCATGTATGACTGTCCCCGTAATTTAGTGCCACTTTTGGTTCACGACTAGTCATGTCGCCCCGGGTTCTCTGTCATATCGATGCTAGCGACACAATCATATACGTGAGCCGGTAGGCGCAAACAGTCACAGGCCATGGTAAGGAGACACCCGTGGGAATACCGTGTGTGAGGCCGCAAAGTGATATGAGGTGTTACCGGCTAGATCGATGTGACTTGGAATCGGGGTCCTAACAGCTTTGGTATCAGAGCCTGACTGCCTGTAGGTTTACCAAGCCAAACTGGTCGAAGTTGAGTTTGGAAATGCATTAGTTATGTAGGGGAATTGATTGTGGGAATGGAACGTAAGGCTCTTTTTACTCCTTATACCTCGTGCCCTCTGATCTGAGTCATCCTCTTCCTTTCTACGGGGATTAAGAACTAGGCCTTCTCATCTATCTATTAGTATGACGAGTTACTAATCGATAAACTTATATGATTGATGGTTTCAGGCCTCAGTTCAGTTCCTACTACTTCTGTGTATCGTCGGTGGGTCTCGAACCCTTGATATTGTGATGTTGATTGGTTATACCACCATTTTACAGGATGTCTCAAGTCTTTTCGAGCATTTACAACCGTTATGTTGTCTGAGTCATCCCAGGTTTCAAAACAATCTGATGCATTTGCAAAATCCTTTCCCTTTGGTTTCGATGTTCCTTCAGGCCAGGTTTATCACACTAATTGCTGAGTTAAGGTACTCTATTGCCTCGACATAGATGTTGGAATTATTATTATGACCCTAGGTGTCTTAGGGGATCATCTAGTAACCTAGCCATGTTTTGTGTCCCAGTGTGATTATTTTGGCCATCATTCTCGAAAGCATCTCGTGATGCCATTTAGTTAGTAGGCCTTCTATTTCTGGGTTCTTGAGCCCAAAATTCACCCTACTTACTTCATGTTGATAGTGTTGCTAGTTCCTTTAGGATATTAGTAACCTTTGCAATAGTCCTCGAGGTTCGTGGTATTTCCTTCTTCCAAATACCATGAACTACTTATGGAAGAAGTTCCTCGTTGAACCGAACGATCACAACAAGAGTGCTCTTAATGAGTTCTCGATTCTATATTGTGACTCTGCCAGGTCTACCTTTCTTCATGGTTTATCCGGAAGAAATATGTTGAACTCATTCGACATGACAATCCATGCATTTCCAACTCAGAAAGTTATATGTTCCTTCGAGTTGTTCATCCCTAGTTGTTTTCGGACCTTCATCTATCAATTGATAGTCAAGAGTATGCGTGCATTCGTTCATTGATGCCTATTATTCTTGTGGTCCGTCAAACCATTCTATTCCGGGGTGACTAGGAGGAAATAACTCGAGTACCTTATCCATTTCTTGGATTGGGTCAAAGCAATTGTTTTCTCCAGATCAAAATGCCAATCTAGCTTTTGTTCTATTCTACCCTGGAGTATTACCTTCCTTATGTCAGGAATATCATGGGAATTGCACACCATCCTATGAACTCTTGATATAGTGATACTTCTTGCCATCATCTTTCACTCCCCGGTTCCGTGTTGTCGCAACCAGAATGCCGACAAGTGAACCATCATGTGTGAAATCAATACCCTTAGCAACTGTGTTGCTTGGTAGTTAATGGACAATAACCTCATACTTAGCGTGTTGGTTATGGAATCATGATTCTAAGATAGATTGTGCTACCTAGACCATTTTCCTGGTGTACCCTTCGATCTTTGAGCTACAATTGAACGCCTTGCTTTTCTGATCATGTCATCTTTCCTTGAAAAGCAAGATTGGTCTTGAGCTTAGAGACATGTCAGTGGTTCGTGATTTTCCGGATATCTTCTCGGCAGTATTACCAGGTTTTCCCCTGACTGTTATGATGAGCTCATGATCATGTTGGTTTTCCTCTAAACCACCCTTTCTCCAAGATTCTGTGTTGGATACCCGTGAACTAGTTCAATAAGCTAAACAATAACTTGGAGAGTTGGAAGATGAAAGCTTGTCCCACTTAGTTCATTTTCAAAGGGATATCCTTGTTTTTGTGTGCGTGTTGAAGAAAGATGATATCTTCATCGATTGGTCCCTGTGATCAGTTATTGGACCTATCGTCTTTCCCCAAACCTTGATTTGAGTGTGGGCCATCGTCAAATCAAATCAGAACCAACGATATTCGTAATGATGTCTTACTCGTGGTTGATCCCTCGAGCATACACCATTATATCTTTTGGGTCTGACAAAGCTATCACATTGTTCACATAATGGTGGAAGTCCAGTGATATGTAAATTCCGATGAGTTGCTGTTGAGCCCATTGACAACATTTCATCTGGTCCATGATTCGTGTTGAACATCCAGCTAGTATTGGATACTTCTATAAGCATTATCTTCGTGCCCCGTTCATGAAGCATATGCTTGGATGAAAGAAGTGGCTTTCTCTAATTCTTATGCAATTGATGCAAGTTGCCACCATGAATTTGAGAAGACTTGTTTTACCTCCTCTGGAATCATTTCGAGTCAGCCATGCATGTGTAAAGTATTTTGTGGTCTGTTAGACTGATCATCTTCATTCCATATGAATTCCGTAGCACACTAAGCCACTGATTGACTTGTTCAAGGAAAAGGAGTTGTTGTGCTATCCTAGGTCATGCACAAGATTCCGTTGTCCTCGATGATGGTTCCTCACCTGAACTTTGGTAGTGTTTTATTGTAAGACTACTCTACGGTCAAGCTTGTCTTGGACAACATGTTCACATGTGTGTAGCAGAACCAACTCGTGTTTTGGAGCTTGCTATCGTAGGTTATCTCCCGAGAGTCTCACAACATTATCTCGTTGACTGGTGTTGCAACCTTTCTTTTCTAGACATGTTGTTTGAAAAAAATCCTGTTACCAGCCAGATCTGAATCTCAGGTAGATATGATGGCTGGAACATTTCCAAGATCTATGATGTAGGTCCCGACGAGGTTGATTTTCTGGCTGACACACCTAGTCGGAAGATCTATTATGGTAGTATCTTGAATGAGCAATTCGACCATCTTCTCCATGAGGATTTGGAATTACTTATTCCACAAGTTGTTCCTTATGGATTTTTGTGCTCCCGAAGTCTGACCTTTACTTGATGGCGATGTTGATGCTTTTCAGCTTTGACTGTGTTACCTAGTAAATCAAGGAGAACATTAGAAGCGGAGTGCTAAATGTCTCTCGGTCGATCATCCAGATTTGCTTCTTTGGCATTGCTAAGGTAAAATTTGAGAAAGTGATGTCCTCCTTGCATCTGCATCCTCCATCACCGTTCCTCATGGTAGTATGATGTGTTGCCAGGCTCCTCGGCACAGATGTTGGTAAAACCTTGATGAATACGGAAATGCTCAAGTTCTTGAGAGCATGCTTAGTCACTGGGTTATATGCTCGGTATCAATTGGAATGTGCCTTCCGTTGCCGAGTTGTCCTATAAGTCTAGTTTCCTCTCCAAACTGAGTATGCCATTCTTTCGAATTCATTCAAACGATCAATTGTGATTTTCCTTAGGCTGGTATAGAGAGTTTCAATGATCTTCGTATCAACAGTAATTCTTTTTGCCACTTAAGGGAATAATTCTACGAGTCACCTTCCCCGAGGTGTCCCGTTATGGAATCATGGCAATTATCTCCTCACTACCTTGAAAACCATGCACTATCCTACTCCAGCATGGAATTGTCACCTACCAATTTGAACCTTTGTCATATGTTTCTCATCCATCATCTCTGATGTGTGTTTTGCGTCTTAGCTCAAGAGATGTTTCTACGTCTCATTCCGTGAGTTGATCTTGTGTTCGTTAAGATTGATGATCCATTCTTGTGAGGTTTTCTTGTTCTCTTGTCGCCATGTTGGATGAAGTTCTCGAGGGTAAGGATGTCATGATCAAAGATGATTATCGAATCAATGTTCTTATGAAGTGCAACATGGATCATGAAGACTGTGCCAGTTCCGTGTCCCCTATGTCTTCTTACCTCACATCTTGAATCTCGGGACGAGATTCTTGTTTAGCGGGGGTTAGTTGTCACAGCCCTAGCTCAGTCCCTGTTGCCTTTACCTGATCATCATGTTTAGATTTCAAATGAATTTGAAATGGGGACTGTTAAACCACAGCAGCAAATGAATGCAACTAGGGTCAAAATTAAAATTTTCAATGATCCTGAAATACCCTTCTAAAATGTTCATCATATTTGCCTTGGTCCATAACCTCTGCCAAGAATGGTGCTCATTTTTCTAGGACACTCTGGACCTTTGAATTAAATCATTACCTATTTGCATTTGGGCATTTAAATGCTATAAAATAATTCAAATGCCCAAATAATTATGAAGTTAAGTGTGGGCTGTTGGAAATAATCTAAACAGAGCCCCCAATTAATTTCAGGATTTATGAAAATGTTTTAGTATTTTAAATAAAGCCTGGAAGCTACAGAAAAATAGAAAAACAAAAACAGAAATGGAAAAGAGAGAGAGAGAGGAAATACCTGGCGCTTACCTTCAGCCCACAGGCCCAACACTGTGCAGCCCAGCAGCAGCCCAGCCCACCACAGCCGCCACCGTCTTCAACCTTCTGTCAGTAGGCACCAGGGCGTGTGCCCAACGCACGCGCCGGCCACCTCCTCCCTGCCTGGCTGCTCCCTCGCCGCCATGGACGCCTCCTGCGTCCCCACGCAACGCCTCTGGTCTCTCTCACCCTCCCCGTGCTCCTCCTCCCCTCTGTCTCTCTCCCTTTCACATGGTCCGAGCGCCACCATCGCTGCCGACAAGCACCACCGCGGCCACCGGCCACCCCACGCCTCACCGACGTGCCCAGAAGCTCCGACACTTCGTCCTAGACCCCCTCGATGAGCCACACAACGCTGGACGCCCTGAAGCCTCACCAAGACAGCCGTTCCCCTCGTCGGTCGCCGCGGATCCTCGCCACCGATTCAGGAGCTACAGGACCTCCCCGAGCACTCTGAGCTTCTCTGCGAGTCCTCCGTGAGCCCCTCTTTCCCGTACCCTAACCTTGTTGCTTCGCTCGACCTCTAGCTAGCGCTGCAGCCATGGCCGAGCTCCGCCGCCGCCTGCCTTGTCGTGCGCCACCATTGCAGCCCGCGCCCGTCATTGCAGAGCACGGCAACGAGCTCGTCGTGCCTCCAGGAGGTCGGCTATCCCTTTTGCTAGCTCGCCCGTGCCCCGTAGCACCGCTGCCCGCATGTGCCCGAGCACCGCCGCCGCCCACCTCGACACCGGCGAAGCTATCGCCCTCCCTTGCAGCTGCCACTAGCACCACCCGACGCGCCTCTCTGCGGGCATTCGAAAGAGCCTAGCCACGCTTCAAACAGCCACCGGAATCGGGCGGCCGGAGTACCTCCGTCGTCGGCTGTGGTCGCCCATGGCTAACCGCCGGTGTAACCAGCCATTAGGGCCTAAGCACCCTGCTAATTACCCCTGTATTCAATGACAGTCGGACCCCACCGCATAACTAACCGGCTAACCAAATAGTTTAAGGATAATCTAATTACCGTGGGGCCACGTGTCAGTTTTGACTACGCTGATGTGGCTGTTGACCTGACCCCACCTGTCGGTGACCCAGATAACACTGTGTGATAGACCAGTGGACCCCACTGGTCAGGTTTGACTTGGACCGACCAGTTGACCTGCTGACGTGGTGCTGATGTCACTTTGATGTCATAAATCCCGTCCTGGAATTAAAATAAATCAGAAATGATTTATAAATTTAAGAAAATACCCCCAAACTTCTAAAAATCATAGAAAATAAACTATAGCTCAGAATGAAATAATTTATATATGAAAAATGATCAGAAAAATATGAAGAATCTATTTATGCCATGATCATGCATGTTTGAACAAGTTAACCTCACTAAATAGGACAAATGGTGATTAGGGCAATTTATGAAATAACATTTGAAGTTGGAATTTGATCTTGTTTGAGTTCCACCTCAATTAACTTGCCTACATATTGCATTAGCTGAATTCAGTACCTTAACATGACATCTCATTCATGTGAATGTGCATGGCATTGATTGTGTTCCTTCTTTGCTAATTGGTGGTTGTTCCCCCTCGATAGACCTATATTCCGACGATGAGTTCGATGACACCGATGAGGAGCTATACTATCTTCAGAAGTGCCAGGCAAGCAAAACGCCCTTGTTCATTCCATAATCCCACTCTCTCGCTCCTGCTCTCTTTTACTGCATTAGGACAACAACGATTCAACTGTTACATGATGCGGTAGTTGAACCCCTTTCCTCTGCATGACCTGTCATTGCGACAGTAAATAGATGAAACCCACTAGCATGAGTAGGAATTGTTTGAGCCCTGATGTGCCTACTCATTCATGCTTGTTGTCATTCCTGCTACTGCTTAGAGTTGAGTCTGGTCTGATAAATCGGGAATGAATTGGAACGTGCTGAACATGTCCTACCGATGAGAGCTAAGTGTGTGAACACGATTTGGTAAAGGTAGCGGTGAGAGGCCATGTAGGAGTACATGGTGGGTTGTCTCATTGCACCCGTTCTTAGGAACTGAGTTCTGAGTTTGTGATCCATGAACAGTTACTACCACACATTGGGTTCCGGTAACTCGGCCCCTCTAGTCTTATTAATCAACTCGATCTCTGTCCAGGAGTTGCAACTAGTTTCTGGTGTTTGTAGGTAGTGTTAGTAGTCTTCCAAGTGGCACCCGGTATAGGTGGGCTTGGGAAAGACTAGGCACAGTGGCACGGTGTACCAAGTGGCAACCGGATGGTGGGCTTAGGAACCCTGCACACATCATTTGGGGCCGTGAACAACACCCCGGCCGGATCTCCTTGCGGATGGAGCCCGAATAGGTGATAAACCTGGACGAGAGACTTGTGTGGTTAGTTAGGTCGTGGCTGACTCCCTCGCCAGGCTTCAGCTTGAAGGTTGCCGAGGTACACGACGTGTACATGGTGGTAAGTGGCGAGAGCGTGTGTGAAGAAGTACACCCCTGTAGGGTTATCATTATCTATTCGAATAGCCGGATTCCTCGGATATGGAAACTTGGACCCCTTGCATAGTTCATAGACAAGTGAAAGTGGATACTCTAAAATGTGCAAGATAAGTGTGAGTGCTATGGATGGCGTTCTCGAGGGAGACGGGAGCGGATCCATAGTGGTGTATTGATATGGTGAATATGTGGACTCGTGTGCGCCACCTCAAAAGAGTTACTTGCAGTAAGAGTTTAGGATAGCCACTGAGTCAAAGCTAGCTTGCTGCAGTAAAACTCCACCGCCCCCTTTGTTGATACTGATGCATATGTAGCTAGTTCTGATGTAAGTCTTGCTGGGTACATTTGTACTCACATTTGCCTATTTTATGTTTTGTAGAGAGACGTCAGTCTCGCTAGTAGTTCCGTGTGGACTTCGACGTTTAGCTTGATACCTCAGCTACGATCTTGTGCCCTCGACGGGATCTTGTAGATAATCTAGCTTCTCAGCCTTTTTCATTTGTAGATGTCTGTACTCAGACATGTTAAGCTTCCGCATTTGCTTTGACTTGTATGCTCTGAATGTTGGGTCATGGGACCAATGTTTGTAATATCTCGCTCCTCGGAGCCTAATGAATAAATACTTTGAGTCGTAGAGTTTTGTTCTGATGCCATGTTGTATTTACACATATCGAGCATATTGTGTGTATGATTGAAATTCTTGGTATGTGTGGGATCCGACAACCTAGTTGTTTATCCTTGGTAGCCTCTCTTATGGGGAAATGTAGTCTTGTGCTTCCATGAGCCATAGTAGTCGACTATAGCCCGGTTCACCGGAGTCCTGCTAGCCCAGCACTACTACTCCGGAACACTTGACTGGCCAGCATGTGATTCACTTCGTTCATGTGTCTGTCCCTTCGGGGAAATGTCACGCGGTGACATCCAGAGGCTTTGCTAACCTGCTACAGCCCAGATTCACAACGCTGCTGACTGACATGCTCGATGTTGATTCATGTATGCCTATCCCCGTAAGTTAGTGCCACTTTGGGTTCACAACTAGTCATGTCGGCCCGGGTTCTCTGTCATATGGATGCTAGCGACACTATCATATACGTGAGCCAAAAGGCGCAAACGGTCCCGGGCCATGGTAAGGCGACACCCATGGGAATACCGTGCGTGAGGCCGCAAAGTGATATGAGGTGTTACCAGCTAGATCGATGTGACTTGGAATCGGGGTCCTGACATGTATGCCACGGAGTTTTACCGAACTGAGGAGGGGAGCTTGATGGAAAAGTTGTTCTGGTCTCAGTATACTGAGACCGAACACCCAATGCCCTTGGGCGACCAGCGGAGGCAACTGGTCGAGCTTCACAAGGCGGCTGAAGAGGCCATGAAGGGTCTTATAGTCCGGATGTGGCCTGGCGATCCCCTGCCTAGCAGCTACTTCAGTCTGGTGAGCCGGCTTGTGGATGCCTGCCCACGGCTTGAAGTCATAAAGCGGTCCATCTGCATCGAGGGTGCGTGCGGGACTTTTGCCCGGGCGAAGGTGCACTGGGCGAAGCTGGATGCCGTAAAGCTGGTAAAGGAGGGGCCGCCGAAGGGCAAGGAGCATCGCTGCCCGGAAATGTATTATGACAGTGTCCTGAAGGGTTCCCGCCTTGTGGCGGAGGAATGTGCTAGAGATATAATTTTTGAATGAACATGCTCATGTGATCCTGTAATGTGAAACGAGTTCATTTGCGCTATGCAACGCTTTTTGAATTTAAAATATTACCTTCTGTGCGACCATTTATAAAATCTGAGAGTTGCCAGTCGTCGGCTTCTGCCCCCATGTAACTAGTACTGGAGTGTTCGGGATAAACCTGAGTACTCTTTATCCCAATTTTGGGTCCTTCGAGGGAGGTGTTCAGCACAACGAGCTAGGAAATCAGACTATAAGGCTTTGTCACTCTCACTTAGCCATAGCAGTCTACAATTTTAAATTTTGGCGAATTTGGGGCGCTATATACGCCTAACTCGGGCAAGGCCGACTCCTCGCCCGAAGCGGAAAAAGTCTTTAAGGACTTGAGACCTCTCGATCAGCGACCAGCTCTCGCCTTATCATGACAGTCAGTTTTTGGCTTTCTCTACCGTGGTGCTCCTCCGGAAGAACCGGGACACAATCGCAGTAGTTCTCCCAACGCTACCTTAACCGATATAGCGGAACGTAAGGTACCAAAACATGGGAGCCGGGCAAACCCAACTATTGACCCAAGACATGATTCGGACCTGATTCATATAATGCTATAAGTTCAGGGTGCCGCACTGTCGAAAGTGTTCGAACTTCTCACGCCGTATTATGGGGTAAACGAAAGCCCATGGCGTACTGACCGTACCAGAACGTACGGGTGCAAGTTGTCGTAAATGAACATATAAGAAAAAAAGGGATGGATAATGCAATAATAGACTAATGCTATGCATTGTTATTTAAATAATACGTCGAACCGTACTGATACAAGTAGAGCAATAAGCAAAAATTAGGACTATTTGACATGTCCTATCCAAGGGCAAGCTGCGTATGGATAGTAAAAAGCGGGTATATCGATAGTTATTAGAGACCACCTGGGGGTTCCCTTGTACGTCTTAGTTCTTGCCTCCTTGGTTGTTCCTTCCCATAATGTGTCCGGCAATCGTAGTGCCGGAAAGGGCTTATAGAGAGTAAGGTCCTGAAAGAGAAAAAATGATAAAGGTATGCAGCCCCTAGGGCGGTTAAGCCGCATTACGGGACATGCCCTGATCGTGCCCCCGCCCATGCCCATGGTATTTTCAGTGCGTAATTATGTACGCGCGGCACGGATTTTTCACTTGACTGGGACTCGGACGGGGGCCGAATTGCTAGGCGAGCTCTGAACGTGCCAGGCGCTTCTATTGCAGGTTACTCCAGACTCGCTTGACGGTGTCCGGGGGCTGTATCGCCGAATTGGCGGTTTGCCTTAAAAGGCTGCTTTGTGCTTCTGCTGTGAGGGCCGCAGTGTGCTCTTCCGTGCGGAGCGAGCGATCTGTATTTCCATTGACTGTTATGACCCCCCTAGGTCCTGGCATCTTGAGGTTGAGGTATGCGTAATGCGGTACCGCATTGAATTTTGCAAATGCGGTTCGCCCGAGCAGTGCGTGGTAGCCACTGCAGAACGGGACGATATTGAAGATTAACTCCTCGCTTCGGAAGTTGTTCGGAGATCTGAAGACCACTTCCAGTGTGCTTTAGCCCGTGCAATGGGCCTCTACACTTGGGATGATGCCCTTAAAGGTGGTTTTGGTGGATTTGATCCTTGAGGGATCTATACCCATTTTGCGCACTGTATCCTGATAGAGCAGGTTCAGGCTGCTGCCGCCATCCATAAGGACTCGAGTGAGGTGAAATCCGTCGATGATGGGGTCTAGGAAAAGTGCGGTGGATCCGCCATGATGGATACTAGTGGGGTGGTCCCTGCGATCGAAGGTGATCAGACAAGAGGACCATGGGTTGAACTTTGGGGCGATGGGCTCCATTGCATAGACGTCCCTTAGTGCACGCTTCCATTCCCTCTTGGGAATGTGGGTTGCGTATATCATGTTCACCGTCTTCACTTGTGGGGGGAACCTGTTCTGTCCTCCCATGTTCGGCGGCCGGGGCTCCTCCTCGTCATCACTATGTAGCCCCTTGTCCTTGTTTTCGGCATTCAACTTGCCGGCCTGCTTGAATAGCCAGCATTCTCTGTTGGTGTGATTGGGTAGCTTGTAGGGGGTGCCGTGGATTTGACATGAGCGATCAAGTATCCGATCCAAACTAGACGGGCCCGGAGTACTTCTTTTGAATGGCCTTTTCTGCTGACCAGATCTAGAGCCTCTGAATCCAGCATTGACTGTCATATCATCGGCGTTATCGCCATTGTTGCGGCGCTTGTGTCTGTTACGACGTGGTCTGCCGTTGGCATCTTTGGTATCCGAAGTACCCGGATTCCTTGATGTGTTGTTGATGCGAGCCAGCCAGGTATCCTCGCCCGCGGAAAAGCGGGTCGTGAGTGTCGTGAGGGCTGCCATAGACTTCGGCTTCTCCTGGCCGAGGTACCGGGTGAGCCACTCGTCACGGATATTATGCTTGAATGCCGCTAAAGCCTCTGCACCCAGATAGTCGACAATTTGGTTTTTCTTAGTTAGAAACCATGTCCAGAATTGCCTGGCCGATTCCCCTAGCTGCTGAGTTATATGGCTCAAGTCATCAGCATCCGGTGGTCGCACATAAGTGCCCTGGAAGTTGTCAAGGAATGTGTCTTCCAAGTCCTCCCAACTGCCGACGGAGTCTGCTGGCAAGCTATTCGGCCAATGCCGAGCTAGTCCTTTGAGTTTTAGTGGGAGGTACTTGATGGCATGCAGATCATCACCGTGAGCCATGTGGATGTGGAGGAGGAAATCCTCAATCCATAAACGGGATCTGTTCTACCATCATACGATTCGATATTTACGGGTTTAAAACCCTCCGGGAATTCGTGATCCATAACATCATCAGTGAAGCATAGGGGGTGTATGGCGCCTCTGTGCCGGGCTATATGACGACGCAGTTCATATGTGTCTTGTCTGCTGTATTTGGCCCGGCCGGATTTACTTTTAGTGTATCCGTCATGACAGTCATCGTCCCGTGTTGGCGCGCGCCCCCGTGACCCGTATATCGACCTTGCATGTTTTGCCCTGCTTTCTAATACGTCTCGTAGGTCCCGTGTGTTGCCCCGGGCATTCGTATTTTTGTTTGAGTGGCGGCGGGGTGCAGGCTGAACTTCAGGCTGAAACGCCTCTCTGGCTCGGCCACGAGGTGGCCGGTCAGCCGCATCGTACACTGGTGATGTAGGTTTCAATGCTTCCTCCTCAGGTCAGGGTAGCGACCTGTACTTTGGGTGACTCTTGGAGGGGTGCTTGAGTTCGTATTACTCGGCCGCAAGGACTTCGGTCCATCTGTCTGCTAGCAAATCTTGATCAGCTCGAAGCTGTTGTTGCTTTTTCTTCAAGCTATTTGATGTGGCTATACGCCGGCGCTTGAAGCGCTCCTACTCGACGGGATCCTCAGGCACGATAAATTCTTCATCTCCGAGGCTCACCTAGTCTTCGGAGAGAGGCATGTAATTTTCCTCCTCCGATTCTCTATCTGCTGCCTGCTCTGGAGGGCTAGCTTGTTCACCCTCCCGCTCTAAATCGTGCTAGAGGGTATTGTTGTCGTCTTCGGCACTATCCGGAGTGTTATTGTCTCTTGTGTCGGTATCACTACTTTTGCTATGGCGGGTCTTAGAGCGGCGCCGCTGACGTCGGCGCTTGGGTTGCTTCTTGGAGGGGTCATCACCCGTTGTTTCGTCGCCATTGCCTTCTTTGGGGGTGTCCACCATGTATATATTATATGATGAGGTGGCGGTCCAGTGCCCTGTGGGCGGTGGTTCCTGTTCGTCTCCTGCATCATCGTCCATACCGTCGATGTGTTCAGAGTCGAAGTCGAGCATGTCGGTCAAATCGTCGACAGTGGCTACTAAGTGGGTGGTGGGTAGGGAGCGAATTTCTTCATTGTCCACATCCCATTCTAGCCGGACATAGTACGGCCAAGGTTCTCCTAACAAGGAGAGAGACCTTAATGAATTTAGCACGTCCCCGAAAGGTGAGTGCTGAAAGATATCCGTGGAGGTGAACTCCATGATCAGCGCCCGATCGGATTCGATAGGCACGGACGCAGGCGGCTCGGAGTCCGTGGCCAGAGACGAATCCAGTGGTTTGGAAACACGACTCTCGTAAGGGGTGAAGTCAGTATCCGGCTCCATCACCACTGAGAGTGCGGCCTCCATGGTGGGGTCTATCCCCCGTCCTCGGATGGCATGATTTGCTCCAAATTGAGAGCCGGAGTAGTTGCAGGTGTGATCTCCCGAACACTGTCCGACGACAGAGTTACGTCATGCTTGTCGTGATTGTGCGGCGCACCTGACATGGGCCCGAATTTGTCGAAGATCAAGTCTGCGCGGATGTCGGCAGTGTAGTTTAAGTTTCCGAACCTCACTTGATGGCTAGGGGCGTAGCTCTTGATCTGATCCGGATGGCCAAGCGAGTTGGCCCGCAGTGCGAAGCTGCCGAATACGAAGATCTGTCCGGGGAGGAAAACCTCACCCTGGACCGCATTGTTACCCATGATCGAAGGAGCCATCAAGCCTTATGGTGACGGCACAGTGGAACTCTCAATGGAATCACCAATGTCGGTGTCAAAACTGGCGGATCTCGGGTAGGGGGTCCCGAACTGTACGTCTAAGGCGGATAGTAACAGGAGGCGGGGGACATGATGTTTACCCAGGTTCGGGCCCTCTCGATGGAGGTAATACCCTACTTCCTGCTTGATTGATCTTGATGATATGAGTATTACAATAGTTGATCTACCACGAGATCATAGAGGCTAAACCCTAGAAGCTAGCCTATGGTATGATTGTTGTTGTCCTACGGACTAAACCCTTCGGTTTATATAGACACCGGAGGGGGCTAGGGTTACACAGAGTCGGTTACAAGGGAGGAGATCTACATATCTGTATTGCCAAGCTTTCCTTCCACGCCAAGGAGAGTCCCATCCGGACACGGGACGAAGGCTTCAATCTTGTATCTTCATAGTCCAACAGTCCGGCCAAAGGATATAGTCCGGCTGTCCGGAGACCCCCTAATCCAGGACTCCCTCACGCCCCTGGTGGAGGGGGAAGCCCGCGCGCTCTCCTCATCCGCCCTGACGTGCGTCTTCAACCATCTCTATCTTCGTGACCCTGAAGCCAACCTCGACAAGCTGCTCGAGCCCGTAGAGGAAGGGCACTGCGCAGCGGCTGCCGAAGCAGTGAAGGACTAGGTGGAGGCCCTATTGAAGAAGTTCCTTTCCGCTGACCCCGCACCTCCAGCTGATGGCGCCGCCGATCCTAAGACCAAGGCCAATGACACGGGTGATGGCAGCGCTGCCGACGAGCGGGCAATTCCTGGTTACGGCGCCCGAGACTGAAAAGGAGGCCAGCTGGCGGGCGATAGTTCTCCTTCCTGCTTTTGCTTTACTGCGAGCAGCCCTGGAACATGCGACGTGCCTCGTGGAGGCGTTAAAAATTTCATTTGGTGTTAAGGAACACTATGTTGTGTAATGATTTCTTTAGGTTCCATGATTTCCTTCCCATTTGCTTGATGTTCTACTTCGGCAGGGCCCGACCCCGCGAATACATCAGCCGCTGTTGGGCCGTCTGGATCACCAAGACAGGACCAAGGGTTGAGGGGCTACGTGGCCAATTAGGCTCCTGAGTCACGATGCTCAGGAGTCCCCAATGACGCGCAAACGGCTTGCGGGAAGGAGATGCAGAAATAGGCCTTAGGGTTGTACGTCGATAGGGCCCGACCCCGAGCATACCTCAGTCGCCGTTGGGTTGTGCAGATCACTAGGACGGGACCAAGGCGTGAGGGGCTACGTGGCCAGTTAGGCTCCTGAGTCGCGATGCTCAGGAGTCCCCCTTGACGCTCAAACAGACCTTCATACCTTCCCTCGCCGAGCTCCTCGCTCGGGATGGGTGCGCGATGACCAGGTCCGAGGGACCTGGCAGGGCGCCGTACGCTAGGCGAGGCCTGAGCGTAGCCCTGTTCCCAGCCCCCTCACGCGACTCTCCCGAGGGGGACACATTGCGGTGAGGCTAGACACCGAGCCAGGTAGCTTCCTAAGGTTGGTACGGCCATGGGGCCACCCTAAGTTGTTTATCACCAGCGCAGAGAGTAGCGCTTCCGCACTTGCATGGGCATAGTCGCTCCTCCACCGTGTTGACTTCCAGCGCGGAGCATGGTGCTTCCACTAGTGCGTGGGTGAGGGCTCCATATAAGTGGAGCCCCCGGGGCGTGTACAGCCCCACCCTGACACATGGCTTGCACGACAGGGCTAGACGAGGTGTGTCTGGGCACCTGTGAGCCAGCGTGGGACTCATGAGGCCCTACCTCAAGGCAGGTTCCTATATGTTAGCACAGTATATTTACACAATATAATGTTCTCAATTTATAGGACAAACGAACAAACGAAACAACGCAAAAAATAGTACTACAAAACGGACGAACTGGACCTTTCTAGCATCCAGATCCGAGCGTGGGCGACGATCTCGAGGCAGCAAATGGTGGTCTTCCGATGGAGTTGACAATGGCGCCATGGAGCCCCTAGATCGGGAGGTGGTGTGGGGTCACGGACGTGGAGGAGGATCCCTCCGCGGCCTCCGACTTTGGGAGCAGCGAGGAGGGGTCGACCAGGCGGGAGGTTGTGCTGCAGAGGAGCTCTAGCGAGCTCTTGACAAAGCAACGGTGTCGCCGTGTTGAAGGGCGGCGGCGGTTGACGAGCAGGGGAGGAGGCTCGGCGTCGCGGGCGGGAAGGAGGAGTATCCCGCGCCCGCGAGGCAGGGTCGACCAACGGTGGTTGACGAGCAAGGGGGGAGGAGGAGGCGCCGGGTTGCGGGCGGGGAGGATGAGGAGGATCCCGCGCCCGCGAGGCAGGGTCGACCAACGGTGGTTGACGAGCAAGGGGGGAGGAGGAGGCGCCGGGTTGCGGGCGGGGAGGATGAGGAGGATCCCGCGCCCGCGAGGCAGGGTCGACCAACGGTGGTTGACGAGCAAGGGGGGAGGAGGAGGCGCCGGGTTGCGGGCGGGGAGGATGAGGAGGATCCCGCGCCCGCGAGGCAGGGTCGACCAACGGTGGTTGACGAGCAAGGGGGGAGGAGGAGGCGCCGGGTTGCGGGCGGGGAGGATGAGGAGGATCCCGCGCCCGCGAGGCAGGGTCGACCAACGGTGGTTGACGAGCAAGGGGGGAGGAGGAGGCGCCGGGTTGCGGGCGGGGAGGATGAGGAGGATCCCGCGCCCGCGAGGCAGGGTCGACCAACGGTGGTTGACGAGCAAGGGGGGAGGAGGAGGCGCCGGGTTGCGGGCGGGGAGGATGAGGAGGATCCCGCGCCCGCGAGGCAGGGTCGACCAACGGTGGTTGACGAGCAAGGGGGGAGGAGGAGGCGCCGGGTTGCGGGCGGGGAGGATGAGGAGGATCCCGCGCCCGCGAGGCAGGGTCGACCAACGGTGGTTGACGAGCAAGGGGGGAGGAGGAGGCGCCGGGTTGCGGGCGGGGAGGATGAGGAGGATCCCGCGCCCGCGAGGCAGGGTCGACCAACGGTGGTTGACGAGCAAGGGGGGAGGAGGAGGCGCCGGGTTGCGGGCGGGGAGGATGAGGAGGATCCCGCGGTGGCCTCTGGCTTAGGCGACGGCGAAGCGGGGTTGAGCGGCGACGGTTGACGACCAGTGGAGGAAGAGAAGGATCCCACGCCGGTGAGGAGGGATCGACCGGCTGCGGTTGACGAGGAGGAGGCCTGGACCGGGGGGTGTGCGGAAGAAAAGGGATCAAGGGAGAGATGGGGTTGGCGTGGGAGAGAGGGCGTGGTGGGGCCTTGGGGATATGAAAGAGAGAATGTGTGTGGTGGGATGGGTGGGTGGGGCGTAACGTGGTGAGAGACGGAGACGGGTGTGGGCGGCCCAGATCTTGCCACCTCATTGATCCGTGGGATTAATCCGTGTAGTGTGCTTTCTATTTGTCATCTGTGATTTTCTTTTACAGATGACAAAGAGCTATCTTTGCCGTCTATAAAAGAAATCGCAGACGGCAAAGACTTTGCCGTCTGCGATTACTTCTATAGACGGCGAAAAGAGCTCTTTGCCATTTGTAAAAAAATATCTCAGAGGGCAAAGAACAGTACCAGGCCGCAAAGTATGTATTTGTCGTCAGTTGTTCTTTGCTGTCAGCCGCTATCGACGAAATTTGTCTTTGTCGTCTGGCCTGACGAGATGCTGACGGCAAAGAATAGTACTGATGGAAAATCTCCTGTTTCCCATAGTGACATGAAAAGGTCAGACACCAATGACCCAAGGAAGTGACATGAACGGGGCCGGCCTGCCAGACAAAGCTCAGTTGTTGGGTTTGTCAACGCTAAAGGGACAGACCCGAGCAAAGACGTCGTGCCTAGCCTACTCATGCGAGGAATCCTGAAGAAAGACAACCGGCACGTGGCTCCCGTGGTAACGATGGCGGTCGCAGGTGGGGAATCGAAGTACCAGATATGCAGGTGATAATCATAGAACGACTCAAGCAAAGAGGCAGGTTATCATAGATAGATGTAAGAACGATACATGCCATAGGGACGGACCCATGCGGCCTAGGGATGATGCAGCCTGAGAGGCACCCCCGTCAAGGTAAGTTAGAGATGCAAAAGGATACATGTCACAGGGACAGGCCCGTGCGACTTGAGGATGATGCTGCCCGAGGGGCGCCCCCAACTGAATGAACTGGAAAGATTCACCTGATACCGTAGCTGGAGCGGTGTTGGAGTAGCTGAAGATGCACGCTGAAGGGTTGTCCCTCATGAGCCGCCAGGGTACTGGGCCTTAGGAGGACCCACAGGCCTAGGTGGCTCCTGAAGAACCATCGCGATTTCTTCCTGGACAGCGCGATGCCTGGCCTCCTGAGCCGCCAGGATGCTCCGCAGATGGTGCTGGAAGGTGACAGTCGTGCTCGGCAAGCCGAACGGCATGCGAACGTAGCTGTGAGGTGGACCCTCACACCGTAAAACGCACGCAGGCCAGAAACATCCCTGAGATGCGACCCTGTTGAGCCCTGGAATGTCGATGCAGACGCGCAGCCGGCCATCCTCGCCAGGATGGGGAGCTGCGTCGGGTGGTGGGTGGCGGTCGCCGCGTATGGCCCTTGCCTCTTGAAGCTCCTGGATGGCTTTGGTGATGAACCACTGAGCACTAGGCACTCCGTGCCTTGTGTCATCTTGAGGGAAACGTGCAGCGAAGCACACCTCCATGTGGTGCCCGAGCGCCTCCCTCATGACGTTGGCTAGGTCTAAGGCCGTCCAAAAGAGAGCCCGCGAGCCCAGCCTGAGGAGGGCGCCGGGCGCGCCTTCCTATGGGAGGGAGGGAGGCACCCCATCTACTGGCACAGGTCCTGAGGTGGTACCACTGGAAACGCCGCTCTCTTGAGGCCCTGGGTGGAGTAGCTTCTTCTTCTTCTTGGGGAAGGCTTCAAGAGGGTATAGGGTGCCTTCGTTGTCTGGGTTTTCTACTGCTGCAGCCTGGTAGGCGCGCTCAAGGGAGCACATCGCATCTCTTTCTTCACACGGAACCGTGATGACGCCGTCGTGCCCTGGCATCTTGAGGACATTGTAGCCATGGTGGGTCATTGCCATAAATTTAGCCAAGGCTGGATACCCAAGGATGGCATTGTACGGCAGGCGGATGTGGGCGACATCGAAGTCAATGAGCTCGATGCGGTAGTTGTCATGCTGGCTGAAGGTGACATGGACGCGAACTTGCCCTATCGGGGTGGTGGTGCCGTCGGTCACTCTTGAGAAAGGCTTGGTAGGATGTAGCTGATCGTATGGCATCTGAAGGTTTTTGAACGTCTCGACGGACAAGATGTTGAGCCCTGTGCCACCATCGATGACGGTCTTGGTGACTTAAAGTTGCAGATGACGGGTGAGCAGAGCATCGTAAGGATGCCGGCGGTCGCCGCGCACTTGAACCGGTCCACCGAGCTGAAGGTGATGGCGCACTTGGACCACCTGAGTGGGCATGTGGCCTCGAGCCTGGGAAGGGCTGCGTTCACCTCATGAGCAAACTGCTTGAAGATACGCTGAGAGGCTGGGGCTTGAGCGCCACCCAAGATGCAGGCGATGGCACGAGGCTCTTGGAAGCCCCCAGCCCTCGTCTTGATGATGGTCGTCGTTCCTCCTTGGCGGTGGTGGCAGTGGAGGGAGGCCAGCGTTAACCTGAGGGTGGTCCTCACGAGGCTGCTCCCTCCAGGCACCCTCGCAAGGCGGGTCCTGCCAGAGGTCCTCACAAGGACGGTCGCGCCACTCCTAGTAGGGGCCATAGTCGTCCCAGCATCCTCCAGTTCGTCATCCTCCTCGGCCGTAGCCTCGGTCGTTGCACTCGAGGCGTCGACCGAAGTGCCCATCGGGGATGGCCCTGAGCTCCTGACAGTCACTCGTGTTGTGGCTATGAACGTTGTGGAAGGTGCGGCACGGGCGGCTGGCCATGGATGACTCGGGATGGTCATGGCCGCGTTTATTGTCCGTCTCTGCTGCAAGCACAGCAGCCCGCCTTGTGCTTCACGTCCTTGCTCTTGGCCTTCTTGTCCTCCTGATCGGTAGCTGGGAGCTCGAGGAGGGAAAGGCGCCCTTCCTCGGCTCTCATGCACTTGGTTGCCATGTCGAACATTTCTAGGGCCATGCAAAACTCCTCATGGATGGCGAGCTCCTCCTTCACCTTAATGTCGCGGAGGCCATCGGAGAACACGGAGATGATCGCTTTGTCCATCACCGTGGGGATGTTGAGGCGAACGCTATTGAAGCGATGGATGTACTTCTGCAGAGTTTCCCCCGGCTACTACTTGATGCGCCGCACGTCGCCAGCGGCCGGCGGGTGGTCGCGAGTGCCCTGGAAGTTGGCGATGAAATGCTCGTGCATCTTGCCCCAGGAGGAGATCGAGCCCGTGGGCAGGTTCAGGAGCCATGAGCGCGCGTCGTCTTTGAGGACCATAGGGAAGCAATTCTCCATATCTTTCTCATCGTCGTTGGCTGCCTCGATTCTTAGATCATGGAGCTGCAGGAATTTCGCGGGGTCGGGGGTGCCGTTGTAGCGCAGAGGCAGGTCTGGCTTGAACTTGCTGGTCTAGACAACGCTACGCAACTCGGGAATGAAGGCGCAGCAGCCTGCTGTGGTCACCGGAGCTCGCCGTGGTGTCGGGGCCTGACCTTGATATCCACGCGCCGCCGATGCAAGCGGCGTGCGGTCTTGACGCAGCGGTGCCGGGAGCGTAGGAGCGTTTTCTTGTGGCCCCGTGTCGGATTTCGGGTTCCGGCAGACCCTTGAGGTTCGAACACTGGGGTGCGCGCAGAGATTTCGCCTCCTACCTACCTGCACCCCTCCGCCTTGCTAGGATCTAAACTATGGCCAGAACAACACAAGAGACACAGGGTTTAGACTAGTTCGGGCCACCGTTGTGGTGTAATACCCTACTCAAGTGTGTGGTGTGGTGGATTGCCTCCTGGGCTGATGATGATGAACAATACAAGGAAGAACAGCCTCGCGAGGGTCTGTTCTTGGCTGGGGCGATGAACTGCTGGGAGGAGCTTAGTCACCTTTCTCTCTCTCTCTTTCTAATCAGAACCCCTCTCTCAAGAGCCTCCTTCTCCGAACTCCTCCGCTCTCTCTGTCCCTCTCTTTGTCTGTCTCTTCCTTTTCTTTCCTCTTCTTCCCTCTAGCGGGTGGCTGATCCTATTTATAGAGGCCCTGGTCCTCTTCCCAAATATCGAGCGGGAAGGGAGCCAACAATGGCGGGCTAATTTGAAGGGGGACAGCTAGTACTAGCTACCCTGACAAAAGTAGTCTTCGCCTGCGCAAAGCTCTGGTGATGACGCCGTCTTGGGCTCCGCGGTGACCTCCGTCTCGTAGTCCTCCAGGTCTTGGTCTCGTTGCACCGAAATGGCAACCTTTGCCTGATGCCTCGGTACTCCGCAGCTGCGCTTGCCCCCTTTGCACCAAAGTGGAAAGGAGGACACTGCACGGGCTGGCACCCGCCTGGCGCCCTCGGTCGTCATGGCTCGCGTCACGGGCACCTCGTGAGGTACCCCGCCTTGATCTCTCCGACTCGGTTGAGCCCTGGTATGTCGATGCGGACGCGCAGCCCACCATGCTCGCCTGGATGGGGAGCCACTACTGGTAGGGGGCGGCTGCCTTTCATGACTCTTGACTCCTGTAGCTCCTGAATGGCCTTGCTGACGAACTCCTGGGGGTCTGGATCTCCTTGCCTTGCTCCTTCTTGAGGGAAACGTGCTTCGAAACACGCCTCCATGTGGTGCCCAAGCGCCTCCCTCGTGACCCTAGTTAGGTCAGTGACCCTCCAGGGGAGAGCCCCCGAGCCCTGCCTGAGGAGGGCATCGGGCGCGCTTTCCTATGTGATGGAAGGAGGTTCCCCCTGGGCTGGCGCGGGCCTAGAGGGGCCTGTCTCCTGAGTGGTTGGGCCGGACGATGTCTTCTTCTTCTTAGGGGCGGTCTCGGGAGGCCTCCTGCTTCCACGATCCGGGTCTTCCAGTGATGCGGCCTGAAAGGCTCGTCCATGGAACACACCGCGTCCCTCTCTTCACAGGGCACCGTGATGACTCCGCCGCTTCCTGGCATCTTGAGGGCATTGTAGCCGTGGTGAGTTACGGCCATGAACTTGCCCTGCGCTGGGTACCCAAGGATGGCGTTGTACGGCAGGCGAATGTGAGCGACGTCGAAGTCGATGAGCTCGGTGCGGTAGTTGTCACGTGCCCCGAAGGTGACAGGGAGGCGGACCTGCCCAATCGGGACCGTGGAGCCGTCGGTGATACCAGAGAAAGGCTTGGTTGGCTGAAGCTGGTTGTAGGGCACTTGGAGGTTGTTGAATGTTTCCACGGACAGGACGTTGATCCCTGCCCTGCCATCGATGAGGGTCTTGGTGACCACCACGTTGCTGATGATTGGGGAACAAAGCATCGGGAGGACTCCGGCTGTAGCCGCACACTTGAGCTGATCTGCTGAGCTGAACGTGATGGCGCATGCCGACCACCTGAGACGGCGCGTGGCTTCGAGCCTGGGGAGAACTGCGTTCACTTCGCGGGCGAGCTGCTTGAAGATGCGCTGAGAGGCTGGGGCTTGTGCCCCGCCCAGGATGCAGGCGATCACGCGCGGCTCCTGGAAGCCCCCAGCCCCCTCGTCCTGGTGGCGGTCCTCGTTTCTCCTTGGCTGTGGCGGCAGCAGTGAAAGGCCTGCGTTGCCTTGCGGGCGATCCTCGCGAGGCTGATCCCTCCAGTCTCCCTCGCGAGGTTGATCCCTCCAGCCTCCCTCGCAAGGCGGGTCTTGCCAGCGATCCTCGCGAGGTTGATCGCGGCACCCTTGGCGCGGGCCACAGTCTTCCCAGCGTCATGCGTTCCTTCCTCCTCCTCGGCCGTAGCCCCGGTCACTGCGGTCAGGGCGACGGCCGATCCTTCCTTCTCGCACGGCTCGGAACTCTTGGCATTCATTGGTGTTGTGGGTGTGGAGGTCGTGGTACACACAGTACCGCCTGCCCTTGGAAGGTTCGGGCTGATCGCTGCCTCGCTTGGTGTTTGGTTCTGCTGCGAGCACGGCGGCCCCCTTACGCTTCACATCCTTGGCCTTGGGCTTCTTCTCTTCTGGGTCTGCGGCAGGCAGCTCGAGGAGGGAGAGTCGCCCTTGCTCGTCCCGGCGCACTTGGTTGCCAGGTTGAATAGCTCCAAGGAAGTGCACAGGTCTTCATGCATCGCCAGGTCCTCCTTCATCTTGACGTTGCGCACGTCGTCGGAGAAGGCCGAGATGATGGCCTCCTCGGTCACCTTGGGAATCTTGAGGCGCACTTTGTTGAAGCGCTGGATGTACTTCTGCAGGGTCTCCCCGGGCTGTTGCTTGATGCGGCGCATGTCGCTCACGGCGGGTGGTCGGTCGCGAGTGCCTTGGAAGTTGGCGATGAAGCGGGTGCGCATCTCGTCCTAGGAGGAGATTGTGCCTGGAGCCAGGTTCAGGAGCCAGGTGCGGGCCGTCCTTGAGCGCCATGGGGAACCAGTTTGCCATGACCTTCTCGTCTCCGTTGGCAGCTTCGATGCCCAGCTCGTAGAGCTGGAGGAACGCCGCAGGGTTAGCCGTGCCGTCGTAGTGAGGAGGCAAGTCTGGCTTGAACTTGCTGGGCCACGCGACGCTGCGTAGCTCGGCGGTGAAGGCACGGCACCCTGCTGTGGCCACGGGATGCCTTGGATGACGGGGAGCTTGGTCTTGCATGTCCCCACGTGCTACAGCTGGGAGCAGCGCGGGGTCTTGATGCGCGGGAGCAGGAGCATGGTCGTGACGTGCTGGAGAAGGGAGC
>NC_053022.1:147545168-147563184 GCF_003073215.2 Triticum urartu
GCGGGCGGCGGGGGGCGGCTATTTGGTCGGTGGTGTTAGTCGAGTGATGCTGCTACACGACCAGCTGTCCCAGGTCTCGCATGCGCTGTTGCTACTACTTTTCTACTACTAGTGCGTTCAGTTTCAACAGTTAAGTTCAGTTTCGATAGTTAAATTCTGTTTCGATAGTTAAGTTCAAAGCTGAGAGGCTAATGTATTTTACATCTAGAAGTTTGTGGTTATGTATTTTACGTCGTTTATTGGAGATGCTATTAGAATTTCACACAGGTTAACGTGTCTCTCTTGTCCTGCTTCAGCCTCGGCATCGTACAACTCACCGGAGCTGCTCCAACGACGAAACCCTCCATCACAGTGGAGCAGTACCCCGGGATCCATCTCCAGATGCCTAAGATCTTCTTCCCCTCCGCCGACAGCCAAGTCAGCCGGAGCATCCTCACCAACCAACCCAATCACGCTGAGAACGACATGGCTTCGCCAAAGAGGTTGTACACTTGTTGCATCTCTTTTTTACTCTACAAGTTGTATATATTGTCCACTGAGCACACGTAGTAACGTGAAATATCATTATTTTCTCCTACTATATGACAAGTAGTGAGGTACCAGGAAACTTAGCTATCCAGGATGGAATCTCTTGAACGCCATCATTGTTTATCTTTGTGTGTTTGAGCTATGCATTTGTCGATGGGCCTGGGAGTTGAGCTACTAGGGCAGTGGCCTGTGTCCAAAGTAGTAGAAGTAGCACAAAAACATTTTTTGAGCGCAGGCTTTTCCTTTCTCAAGCCTGCCTACTAGAATCGCTAGTGCTTGAAAGGAAAAGTGAAGGAAAACATAGGAATTGGAAAGTTTCTATGGTACTACTATTCATGCATTTGGTTCAAAGGAATGGAACAAAGGAAAACTGTAGGATTTGTTCCTTTAGTGTCTCTTTGAAAGAAAAACCGTAGGAATTTTAATATACACTTGTCCTCCTTTTCAAATTCCTATTTTTTCATGAAGCACAAGACTAAGAGATAGTAGCATAATAGCATTATAATCGTACATTTTCTTGTGGTTTGACTTAATCTCACCATGCTTCTTTGCATCCTGTGATCTTCCAATTCTTGTGAACCAAACACCCAGATTGGCAAAAATCATGTGTTTTTAAATTCTCTGTTTTGCACGTGCATTCCTATCCTATTACTGTGTATTTCCTATCCCTGCGTTGTTAGAATCCTCCAATTCAAACGAGCCCTGATACAATTACTTCTCTTACAGATAGTTGTCAAAGAAAACTTTGTGTGGTATGTCCCACTCCTGCTTCACCGTCGTCCACCCTAGCTCAGCTGCTCCAATGACAGAAGTGTCCTGCACAGCAGGTATCCGGCCTCCAGACTGTCTTTCACCGCCTCAGATCTTCTTCCCCGCTGCGGGCAGCCATGAAAATGGCATTACCATCATCAATCGAGTAGATGACCTCGAGGACTACACGGGTCCGCAAGGGAGGTCGCACTCTTTCGTGTCTGCTTACGTTATGCATCGCTTAATATTACATGCTACGTTATCATCATGTTCACCGATTAGATTCTGAGTTAGCTCCGAACTAATGGTAAAGCTTGAATTTTAAATGGTTGTGGGGTAAATATCGGGGCCGCAATCAATAGTATCTATCTACTATCTGGTTAATCTTTGGTGTCTACTATGAGTTTCATGTTGGGAGGGAAACAAACAGTAAAGAAGCCATTATCTGATTTTTTACTGAAGACATTATCTGCCTACTATCATTGCTTTTGGGTCTATCCTCAGGTTGCTACCATCAGTCTGGATTTCTGCATGCACTCCTTACATAATCTCACTATGTTTTATTCCTATGCATGTCAGTTATAGTACACAATGGAACTGAACATGTAGAGAAAAAGAGACGAGCCTTGCATGGCAATAAAATTTCATGCAGACGTCGCTCCATGGTAGGCGCAAAGGAAGCCCTCCCTCCACCCATTTTGGATTGTAATCGAGAGGAAGATATCTGTTCTGAGGGGGATTCAGAAGGAGAAGACCAGTCCTATTTACCCCCTGAGGTCTTCGCTCTAACTTGGCATGCTGACGTTAGTTAGATCCTGCATATGGTCCCTTGCATTGCTTACTTTATACATCAAATATGTCATCTGCTTAGTTTAGACATGCTTTGTGTGAATGCCATCTGTTTAATTTATTGATCATTTATGTGAATTATGCAATGCCATCTTGTTTAGCCAGGCATCATATATGTGAATTTTTCAATGCCATCCTGCTTAGCCAGTCATCTTATATGTGAATTATATCAGGCCATCCTTTTTTTGTTACGTATTACATTTGTCAACAATGTTAGTACATTCGACTACTCTTTGTGTGCATCATCCATTTGACACGGTGATGGAAAATTCTGGAGTGAAAATAAGGTCTTCAGAGCATACTATGCTATTTGATGAAGCGCATATCTTGCTGGTTACGGATAGCTCCTCAGAGGAGGATTCAGAGACAGATGACCAGTCCTATTTACCCCCGAGGTGTATGCTCTAACTTGGCAGGGTTATGTTGCTCATATCGTGCGTACGGTGTCTTGCATTGCTATGTCATTTGATTAGTTTAGACATGCTTTGTGTGAATGCCACCTATTAATGTCTAATTACCATATATGTGAATAATGCATTGCCATCTTGTTGCAAGACATTATACATGTGAATTATGTAATGATATCTTGTCGCAAAGGCATTATATATGTGAATTATGCAATTCCATGTTGTTTAGCCAATCATCATGTATGTGAATTATATCATGCTATCATTTTTTGTATTACGTGTTCCATTTGTCGACAACATTTGTATATTCAACTACTCTTCATGTGCATCACCATTTGAAGCGGTGATGGAAGTATCTGGAGTGAAAACAAGGTATTCAGACGGAGAATGCTATCTGCTGAAGCAGACATCTTGCTGGTTATAGAGAGCTCCTGAGAGGAGGATTCAGAGACTGATGGCCGGTCCTATTTCCCCTGAGGTCTATGGTCAAACTTGGCAGGGTTATATTACCCATGTCATGCATGTTGGCTTGCATTGCTTAGTTTTTACATCATATATGGATTGCCATCTACTTACTTGATTACAATATAAATCATATATTTGAATTATATCATGCCATCATGTTTACATACACAACATCTATCTGATTTATGGCATGGCAACCTAGTTAATAAAGACATCATATAGTTATATCATCTCATCTTGTTTAGTGTTTACAGTCATCATATTTTGAATTATGTCATTCTATCCATGAATTATATCATGGTATCATGTTTCCATAGGCGGCATGTATGTGAATTATGGCATGCCAACCTATTTAATAAACACATGATATAGTTATATCATGTCATCCTGTTTATATAGTCATCATATTTTGAACTATGTCTTCCCTTCTTTTTCAGTTAGCCATCATAATGTGAAATTGTGTCATGTTATCTTGTTTAGTTAGCCATCATATATGTGAAATCCTGTCATGCAATCCTGTTTGGTTAGACAACATAAATGTGAATTATTTCATGCCCTCTCTTAGTCCCCACTATCCATTGCACCTCTCTATCATACAATGTCTGTACATTCAATTACTTTTATTGTTTATCAGCCATTTGAATAGGAGAGAGTCATGGCAGTATCTAAGGGAGTAACAACACGGTCTTCAGAAAAGATAGTGCTACCAGTTGATGTAGATAGAACCATGGTTGTACTTGCCCAAGAACCAGCCCCACCACATATAACCCAAACTCTTGCAGATTGTACCCCTACCTAGTTGGACAGAAAACTAGCTAAACCCCTTCTAACCCCAACCCCAGCAGATAGTAACCTAGTTCCTATTGACACAGCACCGTCTCCACCACAGAGCACCCAAACATGAGAAGTTAGTAAGGGAACTGCAGTGCCCAAAGCACGAGGACCACCACCCCGAATCCCAACTCAACGTTTAAAGGAGAAGAAGAATTGTTCTCAGGTCAGGTTCTGTAGCTATGGTTCATACTCCTTTGCTCTTGCATCACTGTATTTACTCATAGCAACTATTTTCAAATTTGAAGGATGGAATTGAAACTCCAATGGCGTAACAGGTATGTTTTAAACTTATTTCTTTAACTGGTTTGTTGTTGTAACTTGCTCTATGGTGATTTTACTTTCAATTGAATAAATAGTTATGTTCTCATGTCATGCACATTACAAGTGTTGTTATTGCTCTATAGTTTCCCACACTTATATTCTGTCTATTCTGCTTTGTCTTGAACAAATATTATTTGAAATATGTCTCTATTTTGAATTGGCAGCAAACACTAGAATGATATAGACCATAAAGTGACCATGGTACATAGATATATGTTTGTTTCATGTTGTTATTCTGTCCACTTTACTACTGAACTGATTTACCAAAATGAGTTTCATATACAACATGGTAAACCTGTGATGTGTCTGCTTGTTTCTATTTTAGAATGCGGACAAAATATTGGAGAATAATACCTCGTTATGTAATGGTAAAGGAAGTAATGCAGATAAAGTTCAAGATAGTGAGACCTCCCTGTCGATCTCCAAGAAAGCTGATAAAAACTATCTTGATGACAGTGAGAGAACCCAAAAGTCATGTCTAGATCTAGTGTTCGAGTTACTGGCCACTACTGCTGGCACAAGCTCTTCGAACTCGCTACCTGAATCAGTTCGTCTTCTTGAGTCTCAACTTCAAGTTGAAAGACATCGATTAGATGTGCTGCGACAGGAAGCTGAAGGACTGAGGAAGTCCCTGCAGAATTCAGATGCATACTTTCTGGTGCAACAGCAAGGGCTGGAGGATTTAAGCGCCAAACAAGAGAAAGTTAATAAGCTTGCCAAGCATCTTGCCAGCATTATGGGTACCCAGGATATTCTTTCTTGAGCTCTTCTGAAGTGGTTTCAATTATGGACTTGTTTTGCTGCGACATTTATTTCCACTGGTCGCCAACTTTGACAACCAGTGTATATGATATGCTACTTTGTTCCCTATATTTGCATTGGTGGCGAACTTTGATGCCCAGTGGATGTAATATGTGTAATAGCCGTGATATCCTAGCGTAAGTTGCTTGCTTATTTATTTCCTTGTTGTCTTGTTTATTGTTTGCTTGTAGTCAGTGCAGTTCTTTTTCCACGGTTTGCTAGTGGCCACAATAACCTATTTTTAAAAAACTAGGCCACAATAACCATGGGCTACATATTTATTGTAGTTACCATGGGCCTCCTATGGGCCATAGAAACAATGGGCCTTCTAAGGGCCGTAGAAACAATGGGCCTTCTACGGGCCATAGCATCAATGGGCCTTCTACGGGCCGTATGATCGTTAGGCCAAACATGGGACGATAACAAACCACATTATGGGATGTAAATGGGCTAGATTTGGAATCGTCCGTTCATGGGCCGATAATAATGGGTCGTCCTTAATCGGCCGTTTTTGATGACGCAATGAAAACGGCCCAACGGATTAACGGGCCACAAACGGGCCGATTTGTAACCACGGGCTGAATTTGGCCCACAAGCAGAAAAGGCCAGTAATGGTCAGTAAGTAATGGAATGCTGGAAATGAGCCCAAGAATAAATGGGCCCTGAGAAGGACGAAAGATAACACGGGTTGGAAACGGCCCAATGGAATAATGGGCCATTGATGGATATAAAGCGGTACACTATTCATTGCGGGCCAGATTCACCACGGGCCGTTAATGGACCAGGAGTTACAAATGGCCTCGTATGGGCCGAAAGACATCATGGGCCATACATGGGCCAGAAGTTACAATGGGATGGAATCATATTGGACGGCCCAGATGAAGCTACTGGGCTTAATTCCGATAGGCTGTAAATGGGCTATATATGAACATGCAGTTAATAGGATTTCGGTGCGCCGGCCCATTACCTTTTTACCAAGTCAAACGGGCCGGCCTTTTCACCGGAATGGGCCTTTGTTGGGCCATGCCACATGTCGACGTATCATAGGCACCTCCTATCCAATTAATGGATGATATCTGTCCCAACGGTGAGCAAACATGTGTTTCCTCCGGCCAATGAGAATTTTACACGTGGAAAATCCTCATTGGTCCAGGCTATTAGCGGGTTATCGGATCCAAAACCAGACCCGATATCTTAACGGCGACCCGTTACGGTGGATGCCACATGTCGGTCACCCATGATGAAAGCACTTCCATGACGCGCCATTTATCGTCATGGAAGTGGACACTTTTGTGATGATAATTTTGCTAGTGTCATGGAACACTTCTACGACAGCACAGGTATGACTATCTTGATTCTGTCATAAAATCATCATGGATGTACATGCATGAATGAAAACGTGACCTTCTGTGACAAACACGTATCATCAAGGAAGTGTATTTTTTTGTAGTGTCGGGGGTCACCAGCTGTCGGTGTCAAAATCGGTAGATCTTGGGTAGGGGGTGAGGGAGTCTTGGATTACGGGGTCCTCGGACGTCCGGGCTATGTGACGTGGGCTGGACTGATGGGCCGTGAAGATACAAGACAGAAGACTTTCCCCCATGTCCGGATGGGACTCTCCTTGGCGTGGAAGGAAAGCTTGGCGTGCGGATATGAAGATTCCTTTCTCTTTAAACTGACTCTGTACAACCCTAGCACCCTCCGCTGTCTACATAAACCGGAGGGTTTAGTCTGTAGAGGCAATCATGATCATACAGGCTAGACATCTAGGGTTTAGGCATTACGATCTCGTGGTAGATCAACTCTTGTAACCCCTATACTCATTAAACTAAATTAAGCAAGACGTAGGGTGTTACCTCCATCAAGAGGGCCCGAACCTGGGTAAACACCGTGTCCCTATCTCCTGTTACCTTCGATCCTTGGATGCATAGTTCGGGACCCCCTACTCGAGATCTGCCGGTTTTGACACCGACATTGGTGCTTTCATTGAGAGTTCCTCTATGGCGTCGACACAAGGATCGATGGCTCGCCTTGTCATCAAGGACAGTATCACTTCCGGAGGAGCCCTAGTTTCACGGCAAACCTTCCGGCTTAGCAGCTTCACCATGGGTGCTCGTTCGATCGTTAAGACAAAGGTAACCCCCCAAGTCACCGAAAACCCTCTCCGTATCAGCCCCGAATACTCTGATAAGATGGATCTGGCAGATCTATCGTCTTTGAACGAGCTGCTAGATCGCATCGCTACCCTGGGGGTCTCAACTGACTATGATCGGATCGGGCTTAAACCCGACCAGAGAGAAATTAAATCTCCACTGATCACCTATCAGGTAGCGGTTGTGGAGGAACAAGCCGACGACAACTCTTCTCCTACGTTGAGAACGAACTATGTTCAGATTTCCGAACCCGGAGAGCCGGATACCCATCCTCGAGAGGACACTCCCTGTCCTCTGAACACAAAATCGGACATTAAGCCTGAGAATTCACCGGACACTCCGGAGCCTGGGCTGGTAACCTCAGAAATTCTTCAAACTCCGGATTCCGCAGTGGGTCAGGGTGCGAATTTAAGCCCGCCCACCCACCACAAGCAATATTCTTCAAGTAATTCCGGCCCTTTGGACATATGCGACCTAATGTACGTGCGGCAGTAGCCTCAAGAGACAGTCCATCACTTTTGGGCCAGATTCCTCCTTGTTAAAAACAAGATAAAAGACTGATGCGACAACGACGCAATTTTAGTATTTCGCAACAACTATATGGATGAGGGAATCCTTAATGCCCTCAATCGCCGTCGCGTACTGCACTTTGCAGATTTGACACACATAGTACAGAAGTACTGCACAATGGAAAGCGCCTGGAAAACTCAGATAGCCCGTTGGGAACCGCAGGCCTTTAAGCCATCTCCCGGACAGGCAAAAAGGATGCACCCTCGCGGGGCACCTGATCATCATCCTGTGGACAAGAAAATTAATCCATTTATGGGACATAGCTGTCCTCGAGGAATGGCTCGATAGGCCATGTCAAATACACATGACGCCGGATACCGAACCAACGCACAACATACAGGCATGTTGGATACTCCAGCAAGTGGCCAAGAGTGGTGAGGGTATCCTCACCAACACTACCTCAGAGAAGTACTCTTCGGAGGACGATGATCCCGAAGTATTCGCAGTCTTCGAGATCTTCTCATCAAATAATCGGCGCAAACAAGCGCTCCGTGACCTTGCTGAAGTCTGCCAAGTAGCAGCAATAATCCCTTGGAACGATACGGCGATTACTTTCAATACCGATGACGAACCAAGATCCCACTCAGTCCGGGCACCAGCCGCTCTGGTCCTAAACCTAATTGTGGACGACTTTCGGCTCACTAAAGTGCTAGTGGACGGTGGCAGCGGACTAAACCTCATCTATGAGGACACACTCAATAAAATGCAAATGGACATGAGTCACATTGAGCGGAGTAATACAACTTTTCATGGCATTATACCCAGTCGGGAAGAAAGATGCTCGGGGAAAATCAAACTCGACATGGTATTCGGCACGCCGGAGAACTATAGGTCTGAAGAGTTACTCTTCCATGTGGCACCTTTCAACAGTGGGTATTACGCCCTGCTGGGGCGAGACGCATTCACACGCTTTCAAGCTATACCCCATTACGGGTACATGAAGCTCATGATGCCCAGGCCCAACGGGGTTGTCACTATCACCAATGATCCGGACATAGCACTCCGCGCCGAAAACAAAACCACCTCCCTGGCCCTCGAGGCACTATCGGAGGCCCTCGTGGCCGCAAAATTAACCAGCTGACGTTCCATGGTGGATAGGGACGACGTAATCCATGATAAGAGACCAAGTCAACTTCCTTCAAACTAGCAGACGAAATAGTCAAATTCCAAGTTCACCCGACGGACACCAAGAAGACAGCTTCCATTGGGGCACAGCTGGACCCGATAGTCGACGCCGCATTATGCGCGTTCCTGCACGGGAACTAGGACACCTTCGCGTGGCACCCTTCTGATATGCCAGGAATCCCGCGCGGACTGGCTGAACATAGTCTCAATATACTGAAGGGATACAAGCCCGTCAAGCAAACGCTACGGTGATTTTCCGAACCCAAATGATAGGTTATGGGGGAGGAGCTAGCCAAGTTACTCGAAGCCGGTTTATCAGAGAGATTGAACATCCGGACTAGCTAGCCAACCTGGTCATGGTATCGAAGAAGGATAAATCCTGGCGCCTGTGTGTCGACTTCAAAGACCTCAATAAGGCCTGCCACAAGGACCACTTCCCACTACCTCGCATCGACCAGATTATTGATGCAACCGCGGGACACGATTCACTGTGTTTCCTCGACGCATACTCCGGATACCATCAAATTAAGATGAGGGAATCCGACAAGGCCACAACGGCATTCATCACCCCATATGGGCCTTTCTACTTCAACACCATGCCTTTTGGGCTCAACCTGGAAAAGCAAATCAGCAAGACTGTGGAGGCATATGTAGATGACGTAGTCATCAAAACCAAGCATGTTGAATCATTGGTGGATGATTACGCCTTACATTTGACAACCTCCGAACATATGACATAAGGCTCAATCTGGAAAAGTGTGTTTTCGGCGTTCCCGCCGGCAAACTGCTCGGGTTTATTGTCTCCATTAGACGAATTGAAGCAAAACCAGCCAAAATATGAGCCATGTCACAATTGGCAACACCAACTGACCTCAAGAAGGTCCAAAAACTAGCCAAGTGTGTGGCATCTTTGAGGCGTTTTATCTCCAGATTAGGAGAAAAGGCATTGCCATTATATCGCCTGCTCTGACGCACCGACCACTTTGCGTGGACGGACACTGCAACAGCCGGACTGGAGGAAATAAAAACTTTACTAGCCAGCAACCCCATCCTGGCCGCACCAAACGTCGGCGAACCAATGTTGCTCTACATATCTGCAACTCACCGGGTGGTGAGTGCGGTTCTCATCATCGAACGAGAAGAGGAGGGGCACAAATTCCCACTCCAAAAACCAGTATATTACATATCGACGGTCCTCACACCATGCAAATCCCGATACCCGCATTATCATAAGATAGCATATGCAGTCTTTATGGCATCCCACAGGCTGCGGCACTACTTTCAAGAGTGCTCGATCACGGTGGCTTCAGAAGTACCACTCAATGATATTATAAACAACCGGGACACCACTGGCCGGACTGCCAAATGGGCCATTGATCTCCTACCATTTGAAATAATGTACAAACCATGCCGAGCCATTAAATCTTAGGTGCTGGCTGACTTCGTCGCTGAATGGACAGAGGCTGAACTCCCTAAAGAGTACGGCACGTATTCCGACAGGGTGATGCACTTCGATGGCTCTAAAATGCTAGCCAGACTTGGGGATAGTGTCATCTTGACATCCCCCACAAGAGACACAGTCCGTTATGTGCTCCAAATACTGTATACAGACTCTAACAATGCAGCCGGATACGAGGCCCTATTACATGGTCTACGAATGGCTGTCTCCATGGGCATACAACGCCTTGAGGTGCGCGGGGATTCAAACCTCGCAATATCCCAAATAAATGGAGAATTCAATTCAAAAGATCCGAACATGGAGGCTTACCGCAACGCCATACTCAAAATATCAGCTCGGTTCGAGGGGCTCAAGTTTCATCACGTGGCTCGAGAGAGTAATCAAGCCGCGGATATCCTTGCTCGCATGGGCGCTAAACGCGACCCCGTCCCACCTAACACCTTTGTGGAAAGGCTCTTCAAGCCATCCGTGGTGTGGCAGGACGAGAGCGGCAACACTGGTCCGGAGCCGATCATACCCCCAGATTCCGAAAACAGTCCCGATATCATCGGGGACTCAGGCACCGAAATAACACCATTGGCCCATGAAATCATGGCTGTAATTGCCCCGTGGACCGAGCCTTTCCTTGCCTACCTTACTAGGAATGAGCTCCCTGGGGATCAGACTGAGGCCCGTCGCATCATTCGACGCTCCAAGGCCTACAAAGTTCATGAAGGAGAACTGTACAAGAAAAGTACTACCGAAGTCCTTCAACGATGTATCTCCGAAGAAGAGGGACGACAGCTCTTGGCTGAAATACACGCTAGTCTTGGTGGCCATCACGCTGCAACTCGGGCTCTTGTAAGTCAGGCCTTCTGTACTGAAAGTGCAACTATCCCTGGGTGGTTTTGGTAATTATTAACAACATATAGCTCATTGAGCTAATGCTATTTCAAGATAAATATTTCAGGAAAGCTCAATGATTGGCATGGCATGGATTAGGAATGTGGACCCCTCAAAATGCTAAGGACAAAAGATTGGCTCAAGCTCTAAAGCTCAAGACTGTACATTTTACTTTTAGTGATCCAAGATCACATTGAGTTCATAGGAAAAGCCAATACTATTAAAAGGGGATGAGGTGTTTCTTAATGGGTTGCTTGCTCAAAATGCTTAGTGATATGCTCCAACAACCCTCAACCACTCTCTCATATCCACATATGTCCCAAACCAAAAGTCAAACTCGGCCCCACCGAAACATTCCATCAGGCGCCACCGAGTTCTCTTGACATAGCCACTGCCACAAACCCTAGTCACTTTGGTCTCACCGATAGGGATCTCGGTCTCACCGAGATGGGATTGCAAACTCTCTATTTCCCTTCGTAACGTTTCGGTCCAACCGAGATGAGCGATCGGTCCCATCGAGTTCGCAATGCAAACTCTCTGTTTCCCCTTCGTAACGTTTCGGTCTCACCGAGATGAGCGAATCGGTCCCACCAAGTTTGCCTGACCAACTCTCTGGTTAGCTTATTACCAAAATCGGTCCCACCGAGTTTGTGTAATAGGTCTCACAGAGATTACGTTATGCCCTAACCCTAATGAAATCGGTCCCACCGAGTTGACATGTCGGTCCCACCGAAAATCTTAACGTTCACATTTTGAAGTAAATCGGCCTAACCGAGTTTCATGATTCGGTCCCACCGAGTTTGGTGATTTGTGTGTAATGGTTAGATTTTGTGTGGGGGATATATATACCACTCCACCCACTCTTCATTCGAGGAGAGAGCCATCAGAACATGCCTACACTTCCAACATTCATTTTCTAAGAGAGAACCACCTACTCATGTGTTGAGACCAAGATATTCCATTCCAACCATATGAATCTTGATCTCTAGCTTTCTCCAAGTTGCTTTCCACTCAAATCATCTTTACACCAAATCCAAATCTGTGAGACAGAGTTGAGTGTTGGGGAGACTATCATTTGAAGCACAAGAGCAAGGAGTTCATCATCAACACACCGTCTATTACCTTTTGGAGAGTGGTGTCTCCTAGATTGGTTAGGTGTCACTTGGGAGCCTCCGTCAAGATTATGGAGTTGAACCAAGGAGTTTGTACGGGCAAGGAGATCGCCTACTTCATGAAGATCTACCCTAGTGAGGCAAGTCCTTCATGGGCGATGGTCATGGTGGGATAGACAAGGTTGCTTCTTCGTGGACCTTCGTGGGTGGAGCCCTCCGTGGACTCGCGCAACCGTTACCCTTCGTGGGTTGAAGTCTCCACCAACGTGGATGTATGATAGCACCACCTGTTGGAACCATGCCAAAATCTCTGTGTCTGCATTGCGTTTGCTTCCTCCAAACTCCTCCCTTTACCTTCATGTGCAATGTTTTACATTTCGCTGCTATACTCTCAGACTTGCATGTGTAGGTTGATTGCTTGACTAGTGCTAAGTTGCTAAAATCTGTCGAGGCTTAAAATTGGGAAAATGCTAGATTTTTATTTGGTCAAGTAGTCTAATCACCCCCCCTCTAGACATACTTTCAATCCTACAAGTGGTATCATAGCTTTGGTCTCCATTTTCCTTGATTTCCATAGCTTTGGTGATCATAGCCTTGGTTTCACAACCTAGGAGAGTATGGTGTCTAGCAAGGGAAATTACAACCGTAGAGGTCCTTACTTTGATGGTACTAATTTTGCTAGTTGGAAGCATAAGATGAAAATGCATATTCTTGGACATAACCCCACCGTTTGGGGTATTGTGTGTATTGGCTTGCAAGGTGAATTCTTTGATGGGAGAGAACCGAACCGTGAAGCTAGCGCGGAAGAGTTGAAGATGTTGCAATACAACGCTCAAGCTTGTGATATCCTCTTCAATGGATTGTGCCCCGAAGAATTCAACAAAATGAGCCGTCTTGAGAATGCAAAGGAAATTTGGGGTACTTTGATTGATATGCACGAGGGTACCGACTCCGTCAAGGAATCCAAATTGGCTGTGCTTCAAAGTCAACTTGACAAGTTCAAAATGAAGGATGGTGAAGGTGTCGCTCAAATGTACTCTAGGCTTGCTCTCATCACAAATGAGATTGCCTGCTTAGGAAGTGAAGAGATGACCGATAGATTCATAATCAAGAATATCCTAAGAGCCTTGGATGGAAAATATGATACCGTGTGTACATTGATTCAAATGATGCCCAATTACAAAGATCTCAAGCCAACGAAGTCATTGGAAGAATTGTTGCTCATGAGATGTCACTCAAGGATAAGGAAGAGCTCCACAAAAAGTCAAGTGGTTCTTACAAAGCCTCATGTGATGTTCCCACGTCATCAAGTAAGAAACAAACCTTCAATGAAGAATTGAGCCTAATGGTGAAGAACTTAAACAAGTTTTACAAGATTAGAAGCAAGGAAAGAAGTTCCAAGTCAAGGTCCTACAATGACAAAAGATCTTCGAGTCCTGAACGTAATTGCTACAATTGTGGAAGACCCGGACACTACTCCAATGAGTGTACGACTCCCTACAAAATAAGAGAAGATTCTCCTAAAAGAAGAAGTAGAAGATAAGAATCACCACCTAGAGAGAGAAGGAGTAGAGATGACCGTTATGAACAAAGAACATCACGGAGAAGCAAGGATTCGGAAAGGAAGGACAGATCATCAAGGAGCTACACAAAACGAAGACATCAAGCTCATGTTGGTGAATGGGTATCCGGCTCCGACTCCGACAATCACTCCGAGAGAAGTTACCACTCCGACTCCGAATATACTCAAGATGAAGGTGTTGCCGGTCTAGCACTTGTGTCAACCAACTCCTACGACATATTTGACTCACCAAATGAAGGAATTAGAGGATGCTTCATGGCTAAAGGCCCGAAGGTATCACACCCCAAGTATGTTGATTTCAATAGTGATGAAGATGATTTGCTAGGAGATGATGATTTACTTGCTGACAACTCTAGTTATGAAAACTATGATGAACTTGCTATTAATCATGCTAATCAAGATAAAACGAATGACGATGATAAGAAGGAGATTGAGCGTCTAACTAAACAACTAAACACTCTTAAGTTAGCTCATGAAACTACCTTGGAAGATCATCAAGAACTTTTGAAGACTCTTGAAAAGTTACGCTTTGAAAAGCTCAACCTTGAGTAATAGCATGGGTTCTAACAGGCAATCAATGATTATCTTTGCAAGAAAAGTTCTTCTTACATTGCCAGGCGTTTACTCTTGTCTACTTACATGCCACAAGTTAAATCTAGCAACAAGAGTAAGAAAGATTCTTCTTCTAGTAGTAACAACAATCATGTTAAAGCCAATATTGTTGCTTCTAGTAGTTCTCTTGATTCCACTAATGATTCTCTTAGCCATGTAACACTTGAGCAAGAAAATAGCTTATTAAAGGGAATTATAGAGAAAGGTGTTTACAAGAGCCTTGCCGGAAGTAAGAAATTTGAGGAAATTGTACGCAAGCAAGGAAGACACCGGAAGAATCAAGGAATTGGTTTTGAGCGGAAGTTCAATGCCAATGTATTTGAGTGGGAAGAAGATCAATACCCCAATATGAAGTTTGTTCCTAAACAAGAGAAGTATGATCCTACTTCTTTTCAAGGGACACAAGCTCAAGATGATCTTCCACCACAAGCTAAAAGGCAAGGACAAGCTTCAAGAGGAGATTGATGCATTTGAAGAAGCTCCCAAGGCTTTGGTCAAGTGGGTTCCCAAGACTACATCAAGTACGACTACAACTCCAAGGATTCCCATCAAGATGATGTGGATCCCGAAGAAGAAGAACTAGAGAGTTCTTGAGGGTGACTCCGCAACATATTTCACTCATATCTTTTGGCAAGGACATGTGCAAACAACTTCCACATCTTGCACTAGTTCTAGGAGTCACAAACTCTCTTGTTGGTAAGACAAGGGACAAGGTAACCTAATGCTTTCATGGACATCATCTTATGTGAACATCACTCTATGTCTATGGATATCCTTGTTTGTTCCTTGTGGGACTAACCTGTGTAGGTATTGAAAGTGCAACTCACTCCAATGGATAGCTCCGAATGATCTACATCAACATTGAGCATCTACATCTTCAACACCTACATGAAGTCATCATCGACAAAACCCAAGGTTAGTTCATCCCTCTTAGGGGGGATATCCCATCTAGGGGAGCTTTACTCTAACCAATTGAGCTAAAGCAACTCTAATGGTGTGAACACAACAATGCATTATGTAAAAGTGGTAACCCCACTTGTGCTTAAAAAATGAGTATGGCCTACGATCAAATGTTTTCATTTGACTCCTCAGTCAATATACTCATATATAGATGACCTAGTCATCGCCAATTGCTTGATAGATGCTAGAGTGTTTGTGCATGCTTTGTCACATATTTCATTTGCCATTTTATTGTGTGAGAATGTTGATTGCATATTTTACTCATTAGAGGACATCCACTTGTTGTTTTGATTGTTTGGCAGTTTTTTTTCTTTTGCAAAGTGGATGGACAAGAATGCCTAAGAACCTCCTCTAGCTATCTATGATTTTCTCGTCTCAAACTCTATGCATGATACATCACAAAGTTTTATCAAGTTAGATTCGAACCACTCTATGTGAGGAGCACTCGGAGTCCCTGATTCGTCATAGACTTAAACTTCCAAAACCTCTTTGTGCATTTCGGTATGACCGATTCATCCAGTTCGGTCACACCGAGTTCACTAAGTTGATCTAGGTTTTCAATCTACAACCGATTTGAACTTTCCGGTCACACCGAGTTGCAGTAACTACTTGCGATTCTGCATCTCGGTGCCACCGAGTTGTTCCACTCAGTCACACCAACAGGGTCGGGATATATAAACCCAGGGGTGAGATTTTGGAAATTTCTTCAAACTCCACAGCCCGCGCGTGTGTCCTGCTCTGCCTCCTCGGGTCTCCGGATCATCTCCTCGCCGCCAGCGACCTCCCGCTGCTGGTTTCCGTCGCCGTCATGGAAATCTGCTCCGCCGTTGCCGTTGTAGCAAACTCCCGCTAAATTAGGGTATGGGTTCGACTCTTTGTGCTAATTCCTTACTCTGATTCATAGCACATTGCTTTGCCATGATCTTTACCACGTATGAGAACACTCTATCCAGAGAAAACATCCTTTAGGTTAGATTTGATTCAAAAATTTAGGGTTAGGTCTCCGCTGAACTCATCTCGGACCAACCGAATTGTAGAAATCGGTCTCGCCGATTTGGCTTAGGCCATTGCACATGCGTTTTCGGTCTGACTGAAAATTGCAAATTGGTGTGACCGAGATTGATTCTCTGTGAAACCCTAGCAGTCTTGGTGCCACCGAACTGTGACTCGGTCTGACCGAGTTCACTAGTTTAGGTTCCAAAATTGCTTCGGTATCACCGAGTCTAACAAATCAGTAGCTCCGAAATGCTTTCTGTGGAGAACTAAAACTAAGTTTTTGAGTCATTTGTTTTGCAAAACCTCTGCACTTTGTGATGCTCATCCATTCTACCTCATCTATATCTATTCATAGGGTTTGCTATTAGTGTGTTTGCCAAGATGTCTGACCGGAGTGATAGTCATAACAGATCTGAAGAACAAGTGCAATTGAGTGAGGGTTCAGATCCCTCAAGTAGCTATGATGAGGGCAGCAGGAGCACACCTAGTAACTTGCCCAAGGCAGCCACCAGGTCAAGGAAGAAGAGAACCTTAGATTCTGAGGATGAGGATTATGTGGCTGTAGAAGAAGTCAGCTCAAAGAAGAAAGTCTTGAAGAAGGAGTATGGCACAGCTACTACAACAAAGCCAGGGTTGAACAAGAAGGCACCAGCAAAAAGGATCCCTATGTCTAAGGCCAGAGCCTCCACTCAAGAAACTATGGAGTTCACTCTTGAACCCAAAGAGGATGGAGATGGCAAGAAGAGGAAGGAGAGGGTTAATAAGACCACTGCCAGAGTCCTTGGGAGATCCTCCAGGTTTAAAGATCCAGCAGAAGAAGAGGAAGAGGAAGAGGATGTTGCACCAGCACCCAAGTCACAAAAGCTTATGGGAGATGCTATCAAACCAGGGGCTACTGCTTCAAAGCCCAAAACTGCTCCCAAAGCTACTGCTCAAACCACCAAGCCTTCTAAGCCCAAGAGAAGCACCAGAAACATCCCAGCTAAAGATAAGAACAAGGCCCCAGTGCCTGAAGTTGAAGAAGAGTATGATGAAGCCCTAGTGCTAAGAAAACTGAAACACAAGATTCCAGACCACAATGATGCTCATCCTGTGGCTGAAGACATGCATATCAGGAAAGATGCAGGACTGAGATTGTGGAGGCAGTCTGATCCCTATGATGTGCGCAGGAGAACTGCAGTTGAGTACAGGTTTCACACAAAGGAACAACAAGACTTCTATGAGACTATTCTGCTTGACAAGAAGGCAATTGTTTGTGACATGAGATGGGTTGATTGGGAATACATCAAAGAAAATGAAGATCACTTCCCAGGTGTACAAGACAGCTTTAGAGCTTGTGGAGTTGATGAGTTTGTAGGTCAAAAGTTGACCAAATGGAATGATGAGATAGTTATGCAATTTTACTCCACTGCTCATTTCTATCCAGATGGAAGGATAGTATGGATGTCTGAAGGTACAAGGTACCAATCTACTGTTCAAGAATGGGCCAAGCTGATTAATGCCCTAGAAGAGCATGAGGATGACTTGGATGTGTATGCCAAGAAGAAGAAAGACCACAACTCTATGGCAAACATGTACAAAGATATCCCTGATAAAGCTTTGGAGACACA
>NC_053022.1:147564555-147600923 GCF_003073215.2 Triticum urartu
AGCTAAGCCCCCGAGTGGGAGGATTGCTCTCCACTCGGTAGGATTTTTCAAACTTAGGCGAAACGGATTCGCAGCTAAGTCACCCACTGGGGGATTTTGTATGCAAACAAGAGTGACAGCAATTATTGGGACACTCTTGTCTTTGGTAAAAATGAACTGCAGAATTTTTTTCTTATTACATCTCGTCCAAGGGAGAACTCAAGTGTAAAAGGGGCAGAGCAGTTCCGCATTCCAAGCTCGTGGCTCGTCGATCTGGTGATCAACATTGTAGAGGTGATATGCTCCATTGTGGAGGACTCTGGTGACGATGAAGGGGCCTTCCCAAGTAGGAGCAAGTTTGTGTGGTTTCTGTTGATCCACTCGGAGGACCAAATCTCCTTCCTGGAAGGCTCGGCTCTTCACATTTCTGGCATGGAATCGACGCAAGTCTTGCTGATAGATGGTCGATCTGATCATAGCCATTTCCCTCTCCTCCTCTAGGAGGTCGACTGCGTCTTGCCGGGCTTGCTCTGCTTCGTCTTTGTTATAAAGCTCGACTCTGGGGGCGTTGTGAAGTAGATCACTCGGCAGGACGGCTTCGGCTCCGTAAACCAGAAAAAATGGCGTTCTTCCGGTCGACTGGTTCGGGGTGGTCCTCAGCCCCCACAAAACCGACGGAAGTTCGTCGACCCAAGCGCCTGCTACGTGCTTGAGATCAGCATCAATCGAGGCTTCAATCCTTTGAGAATCAGACCATTTGCTCTTTCAGCTTGTCCATTCGACTGAGGATGCGCGACCGACGCGTAGTCGACTCGTGTGCCTTGAGAGGCGCAAAAAGCTCTGAACTTGTCTGAATCGAAGTTTGACCCATTATCAGTGATGATGCTATGCGGGACCCCATATCTGAATGTTAGCCCTCTGACGGAACTGATAGCAGTGCAAGCATCGAGATTCTTGATGGGCTTAGCTTCAATCCATTTGGTAAATTTGTCGACTACCACAAGCACATGAGTGAAACCGCTCCTGCCTGTTCTCAGTGGACCAACCATGTCCAGTCCCCAGACAGCAAAGGGCCAGACGAGTGGAATGGTCTTTAGGGCTGATGCAGGCTTGTGTGACATGTTGGAGTAGAACTGGCAGCCTCCACACTTGTCGACTATCTCTTTCGCCATCTCATTTGCTCTTGGCCAGTAAAATCCCGCTCGGTATGCTTTAGCCACAATGGTCCGAGAGGACGCATGTTGACCACAGGTCCCCGAGTGGATATCATCAAGGATCATCTGACCTTCTTCTGGCGTTATGCACTTCTGACCGATTCCAGTCGCACTTTCTCTATACAACTGTCCTTTTATGGCTGTGAAAGCTTTGGATCAACGGACGATCCGTCGAGCCTCTTCTTCGTCCTCTGGAAGTTCTTTCCTCAAGATATACGCGATGTATGGTATCGTCCAGTCGGGAGTGATTGCCAAGACCTCCATGACCAGGTCGACCACAGCGGGAATTTCGACTTCAGTCGGATCTGTGGTACTTTTCGGTTGTGGGGCTTCTTCTGTAAAAGGATCCTCCTGGACTGACGGCGAGCGGATGTGCTCCAAAAACACATTGCTGGGAATGGCTTCTCTCTTGGAGCCTATCTTTGCCAGATCATCAGCTGCTTGATTTTTCAGTCGGGGGATGTGATGAAGCTCTAACCCCTTGAATTTCTTTTCTAGTTTTCTTACTGCGTTGCAGTAGCTAGTCATAGCTGGGCTTCTGACGTCCCACTCCTTCATCACCTGATTAACCACCAAATCTGAGTCGCCATAGACCATGAGGCGCCGAACGCTGAGTGAAATGGCCATGCGCAACCCATACAAGAGTGCTTCATATTCTGCTTCATTATTGGAGGAATCGAAGTGAATCTGGAGAACATATCTGAGCTTATCTCCTCGGGGGGAGACCAATACTACCCCAGCACCGGAACCATTCAACATCTTAGATCCATCGAAGAACATGGTCCAGTGCTCCGAGTGAACTTGAGTCGGAAGCTGCTGTTCAATCCACTCGGCGACGAAATCTGCAATTGCTTGGGACTTGATAGCCCTCTTTGCTTCAAACTTGATATCTAGGGGAAGGAGTTCAATCACCCACTTCGCCACTCGACCAGTTGCATCTCTGTTGTGCAAGATCTCTGACAGTGGAGCGTCGCTGACGACTGTAATGGAACGGTCAGAGAAGTAGTGTGCAACCTTCTTCGTGGTCATGTAGATCCCATATACAAGCTTCTGGTAATGGGGATATCTTTGCTTCGAAGGGGTCAAAACTTCAGACACATAATATACTGGGCGCTGAACTCTGAAGGCCTTTCCTTCTTCTTCCCGCTCAACCGTGAGTACTGTACTGACAACTTGTCCCGTGGCCGCAATGTACAGCAGCAGAGGCTCTTTACTGATTGGGGCAGCAAGCACCGGCTGGGTGGAGAGCAGAGCTTTGAGCTCTGCAAACGCTGCGTCAGCTTCTGGAGTCCACTCGAACTTGTCAGACTTCTTCATCAGTCGGTAAAGAGGCAATGCCTTTTCACCGAGACGAGAAATGAATCGACTTAGAGCGGCCAAGCAACCTGTAAGCTTCTGGACATCGTGTACACGCACAGGGCGCTTCATCCGGAGTATGGTGCCAACTTTCTCGGGATTGGCGTCGATTCCTCGTTCGGAAACGAGAAAACCGAGTAACTTTCCACCTGGAACTCCAAATGTGCACTTTGATGGATTGAGCTTGATATCGTATCCCCTGAGGTTAGCAAAGGTTTCGGCAAGGTCAGTCAGTAGGTCGGAACCTTTCCGTGACGTAACCACAATATCATCCATGTATGCTTCTACGTTCCGACTGATCTGAGTGAGCAAACACTTCTGAATCATCCTCATGAACGTGGCTCCAGCATTCTTGAGGCCGAAGGGCATGGTGACATAACAGAAGCACCCAAATGGGGTGATGAAAGCCGTTTTGATCTCGTCGGGTCCATACAGACGGATCTGATGGTACCCTGAATAAGCATCTAGAAAAGACAAACGCTCACACCCCGCGGTCGAGTCCACTACCTGGTCGATGCGGGGGAGAGGGAAATGATCTTTCGGGCAGGCCCGATTGATGTGTTTAAAGTCAATGCACATGCGAAGTGACTTGTCCTTCTTGGGGACCATGAAAACATTGGCGAGCCACTCGGAGTGGTAAATCTCTCGGATGAACTCCGCTGCTAAGAGCCGAGCCACCTCCTCGCCAATAGCTTTCCTCTTCTGGACGGCGGACCGTCGAAGATGTTCTTTCACAGGCTTGAACTTCGGGTCGACTCGTAGACGGTGCTCAGCCAGCCCCCTGGGAACTCCAGGCATGTCAGAAGGCTTCCATGCGAAGACGTCCCAGTTCTCACGGAGGAACTGGATGAGCGCTTCTTCCTATTTGGAGTCGAGCGTCGTTGAGATGTGAGTCGGGGCGGCATTGGGGTCGGTCGGGTGAATGTGAACTGGCTTAGTTTCACCGGACGACTGAAAAGCAGATTCTGAAGCAGGCTTATTGGCTCGTAGCAATTCACTCGGATCAGCAGTCTTCTGGTACACTTGCTGCTCAACAACTGCCATCTGAGCGTCAGCAATCTTCGATCCTTTCTGAAAACACTCCTCTGCTTTCTTCCGTATTGCCGGTAACGGTGATCACACCTCTGGGGCGGGCATCTTCAACTTGAGATATACGTAGCACATGTCGAGCCATGAAGCATGCATAAGCTGGCCGGCCCAGAATAGCATGGTAAGCACTTTGGAAGTCCACAACCTCAAATGTCATTTTTCCTTGCGGTAATTCTTTGAATCACCGAAAACCACGTCGAGAGCAATCTGGCCGAGTGACTCGGCTTTCTTTCCAGGAATGACTCCATGGAAAGCTCATGTTGCTGCTGAGCCTGGACATCGGAATGCCCATCCCTTTCAATGTTTCTGCATACATATGTTCAGGCCACTGCCACCATCCATCAGACTTTGGTCAGTCGAGTGCCTTCGACAACTGGGTCGACCACCAAAGCTTGCCTCCCAGGGGTGGCGATGTGCGTAGGTGATCGGACTGGTCGAATGTGATGGCAGTTGAGACCACTTCAGATAACTGGGTGTCGCGGAGCAACCATGTTACCTCACGTTAATGACTTTCAGTCGACTTTTGCTTTCGACATCAGCAAAAATCATAAGGGTGGAATTGATTTGGGGGTATCCATCGTCACTATCTTCCTTGTCCTCAACTCTGTCCGGCTCTTTTTCCTTATCCTTGGGCTGTTTGCCCTGAAACTGCTGGATCAGGAGCCGACACTGTCGAGTGGTATGCTTTGGGTAAATAAAGTTACCCTCTTCATCTTTCTTGGTGTGGATGTGACATGGCAGATCCAAAACATCATTTCCGTCTTGATCCTTGACTTTCTTGGGCTTCCAGGGGCCTTTGGGTTTTCCCTAACCTATCGAACTCGCAACTTCCCCCTCCTATTAAGCTATCCGAAAACGCGAAACACCGGGAATACTTTCCCGGAAGTTTTCCCCCCTTCACCGGTATCACTTACTACCCGTTAGGGCATACCTAGCACCGCGTATTGCCTTGTTATGTTTTGTGATGCTTTGTTTGCTTCGTATTTACTTTTTTCCCCCCTCTTCTTCTCTGGTAGACCCCGAGACCGGCGCTGATGCCACCGAGTACGACTACGTCACACGACGACCCTTCTCCCTGTACAACAGAGCTTCCAGGCAAGCCCCCCCTTTGATCACCAGATATCGCCTATTCTTCTCTCTACTGCTTGCATTAGAGTAGTGTAGCATGTTACTGCCTTTCGATTAATCCTATTCTGCTGCATAGCCTGTCATTGTTGCTACATTGTTACCCTTACCTGCTATCCTACTGCTTAGTATAGGATGCTAGTGTTCCATCAGTGGCCCTTCACTCTTGTCCGTCTGCCATGCTATACTACTGGCCGTGATCACTCGGGAGGTGATCACGGGCATATGCTATATACTTTATACTGATTACATTACTTATGATACTGTTTGGAGATGGGGGCTGAAGAGGGCAGGTGGCTCCATCCCCGGTTAGAGGTGGGCCTGGGTTCCCGACGGCCCCCGACTGTTACTTTGTGGCGGAGCGACAGGGCAGGTTGAGACCACCTAGGAGAGAGGTGGGCCTGGCCCTAGTCGGCGTCCGGTGGTTACTTCATAATAACACGCTTTAACGAGATCTTGGTATTTGATCTGAGTTGGGTCGTTGACCTTATACGCACTAACCGCCACGTGGGACAAGATATGGGCCAACCGGCGTTCTGTGGTATCAGCCGAAGCTCTTTTTGACGTCAGCGACTGAGCGGCGCGCGCCGCATTGGACTGTAAGCTCGCTTGTATTAAGGGGGCTAGGTCTGCTTCCATCCGCCGTACGCAACGTGCAGGTGTGCAATGGGCAGATGGGCCCAGACCCCTGCGCGCATAGGATTTAGACCGGCGTGCTGACCTCTCTATTGAGCCTAGGTGGGGCTGCGACGTGTTGATCTCGCGAGGCCGAACATGACCCAGGTATGTGTGCCCGGCCAGAGGAATTGAGCGTGTCGGGTAATGTGGTGCACCCCTGCAGGGAAGTTTATCTATTCGAATAGCCGTGATCTTCGGTAACAGGACGACTTGGAGTTGTACCTTGACCTTATGACAACTAGAACCAGATACTTAATAAAACACACCCTTCCAAGTCCCAGATATAACCCGGTGATCGCTCTCTAACAGGGAGACGAGGAGGGGATCGCCGGGTAGGATTATGCTATGCGATGCTACTTGGAGGACTTCAGTCTACTCTCTTCTACATGCTGCAAGATGGAGGTGGCCTGAAGCATAGTCTTCGACAGGATTAGCTATCCCCCTCTTATTCCGGCATTCTGCAGTTCAGTCCACCAATATGGCCCTTTACGCATATACCCATGCATATGTAGTGTAGCTCCTTGCTTGCGAGTACTTTGGATGAGTACTCACGGTTGCTTTTCTCCCTCTTTTCCCCTTTCCCTTCTACCTGGTTGTCGCAACCAGATGCCGGAGCCCAGGAGCCAGTCGCCTCCGTCGACGATGACTCCTACTACACCGGAGGTGCCTACTACTACGTGCAGCCCACTGACGACGACCAGGAGTAGTTTAGGAGGATCCCAGGCAGGAGGCCTGCGCCTCTTTCGATCTGTATCCCAGTTTGTGCTAGCCTTCTTAAGGCAAACTTTTTTAACTTATGTCTGTACTCAGATATTGTTGCTTCCGCTAACTCGTCTATGATCGAGCACTTGTATTCGAGCCTCGAGGCCCCTGGCTTGTAATTATGAGGCTTGTATGACTTATTTATGTTTTAGAGTTTGTGTTGTGATAACTTCCCGTGAGTCCTGATCTTGAATCGTACACGTGCGTGCATGATTAGTGTACGATTGAATCGGGGGCGTCACATTTATATAGTAGATATTTTGAACCTAAATTTAAGGTTAATTGGTACAATTATTAAATTGCTTTCAAAGTTGAAAATTCAATACTTATTTTTGGGTATAAATTAAATCAATTCATATTATGTGAATAAATAATTCAACACTTTAACATGAAACAAAAAATAGTAAATAAAAGAAAATAAGGAAACTAAAATTTGTAAGAACTCCGAATCATGAAATAGCTACACCTTTTTTTGTATTTGGATAGAAATATAAATTGGCACTTGGATTCAAATAGGTAATTTAACATATAACTAAGACAATAATAAAACATTAAAACCAGTTACCTTTTCTTTTTATCCGATTACATTAAATATGAAGCGGACTAACGAATGTGTCAGGTTAACATGTGCAAGATGTTTCCTAACTTTGGTTGTTAGTATATACTGATCAGGTTAATAAAAATGGTATAATTTTACATGAGCAGAAATAATTTGCTACCCATCGTGGAGCTACACATGACCCCATTTTTTGTTTCTAATTATTTTTCTCTCTCTCTCAATATATCTACTTTTCATATTTTGATAGCACTTGGAATTCAAACATTATGACTGTCGATTAATCATTCTATATGCTCACTTGGAATCCAATAAATTTTTTTTTGCGAAGCACTTGGAATCCAATATGATGCCAATGCTAATATGCTATGCCCAATCTGATTTATTTATTTATTTATTTATTGAGGTTTCACAAATCTGAATTTTGTTACAATGAAAAAAGGAAGGGAAAAAATAGTCACTCTAGTCTAAGCCCAGCCCATTCCATTACACTACTGACGTTCTGCACCAGAGAAGCCACGCACCCCTATTTCTATCACAAATCCCCTCTCGTTAGGGTTTTTCTCCTCTCCGGCGACGGCGCCGCCATCACCGTAGAGATCGACCTCCCCTGCCGTTCCTCCCCGGCGGGGGCCTGCTGCGTCATCGAGACGTGGTGGCCGCGCAGAGGGGGCGGATCTATGGTCCATACTGCTCGCGGAACCATACCCCGAGCGAGAGGATCATGGCTACGAGCGCATCGGCGTTGGCTTCGGCCTCATCCGAACTTGAAGTGCTGATGGAGGAACTTGGACTCAAGGAAGAGGATCTGCAAGGCGTTGTGGTAGAGGACGGAGAATTGCCGCAGGAGGCGACCCGCTGGATGGCGATTGCTAGGGTTCACACCGACAAAGCTTATAGCTAATATTGGTTTTACAGGAGCATGAGGGTGGCGTGGGATCTAGCGCGGGAAGTCAAGATCAGGCCGCTAGAGGAAAAGCTCTATACCCTCCAATTCTCGTGTCTCGGCGACTAGAGAGGGTAATGGGAAGGACCATGGAACTTCAAGGGGAAGGCGGTGGTTCTGGCGCCTTATGACGGATTCACGAAGCCGTCGACCATTGGACTCAAAAAGATCGATATCTGGCTACAGATACATGACCTACCAGATGGTTACTTCTCAAAGATCAAGGCCCTGCCATCCATGGTGGGAGAGTTCATATTCGCTGAGCCAAAGTCACAAGATTTCGAGGGCAATTTCGCTAGGGTTCGAGTGCAAATTGATGTGACAAAGCCTCTGAAAAATGACGTCTCACTGGTTGTCAAGAAAGAGGATGTGGTGGAACGTGTTATCTTCAGAATCAAGTACGAAAGGTTGCCGGGCTGGTGCGCTGTATGTGGGTACCTAGGGCATCTGTACAAGGAGTGCGGCGACGGGGTTCACCCCCCCCCCAAAAGCACTAGTATTCAAGGACATCAAAGCAGGTTGGTTCCAAGGCCCAGGCAGAGGCCCGGGAGAGAATGAAAGCCCTAGAGGCGGTCGAGGCCGCGACCGGACAGGGCGAGGTGGTGGGAGAGCTGCAGCAAGTCGAGGCGCATCTGACAACCAGCTTCATGCAGATCCTGACCTGATGATCAATGATGTGACGATGGAAGACCTCGACCGAAACAGAAACAGAACTGCTCTTGCTGACCCAAAAGTATAGCCACAGCACCCCATACAGTCAAATAAAAACCTTTTGATGCTGCCACCGGCGATCCCTCTGGGCCCCACCTCCAAGTAGGAGACAAAGAGAAACAAGCCAAGTCCTTCACCTGCTGAAACAAACATAGCAAAGAGTGTGATACCTAGCAAGACCCCTGATGCGAGTTTGGCGAACTCCCAAGGAGGGGTTCGCCCAACGCAATGAGCCTCCTTTGCTGGAACTGTCGCGGAATTGGCAAAGCCGCGACAGTTCGGGAGCTTCCCGTTCTTGCGAGGCAGTTTGCCCCCTCAATCCTTTGTATTCTTGAAACACAAATAGAAGGTTCGAGGGTAGAACAGCTAGCGGAAGGTTTAGGTTTTAATAAAATTTATGCAGTGAGTAGTTCTGGATGAAGTGGTGGGCTTTGTATCTTTTGGAATGATGAAATAAAAGTGGAAATAATTGGTTATTCGAGGTATCACATTGATGCTATAGTTGATAATATGGTGGATATGCAGGTCAGAACCACCTTTGTCTATGGCGAGGCTCAGGTACCCGACAGGGCAAAACACGTGGAATACCTTGAACAATATAGCCGAGACGTAGAACAGGCCATGGGCGGTAATTGGTGACTTTAATGAGGTTCTGAATCTTAGTGAACATGATGGCGTTGGGAGCCGGAGCCAAGCTCGGATTGATGGTTTTCGGGAGGCAGGTCGACACCTGTGGATTGTCAGACATAGGATACACGGGCACAACTTGGACATTCGGAAAAAAAAAGATTGCTGGACGCACCTTGATCCGAGTACGGCTAGATAGATGCCTGGATAAACCGGAATGGTTGATAGCGCTGCCAGCTTCTACGTCGCATCACAAGACAGCAGCAAGCTCCGACCACAGCCCGATCCTCCTCACTCTACGTGATAGCATGCATGGAGGGTGGGTCCCAAGGCATTTAAATATGAGACCATGTGGGAGAGAGAGGAATCTCTCTTCACTACTGTGTTGGGCCGGTGGAGCATGCAAGATGGAGGGAATGTGCAATCATTGCACGAAAAGCTAGGAGATTAGGCTGGTGACTTGTCGGCTTGGGATCGGCAAAGTTTTGGCTCGGTTCGGCATGAAATATCCAGTTAAAATTACAGCTACAGCTCCTGCGCGCCATCCCAGGTAGATCCGGCCCCACCCGGGAAGAGACGAAAATCACTGACCAGTTGGTTGAGCTTTTTCACCGCGAGGAAATGCTTTGGCGCCAAAGAGCGTGTGTGGAGTGGTTAGTTCATGGTGACAAAAATACTTTTTTTTTAGGGCCAGCAGAAGGCGTGCAAGAACCAAATCAAATCACTACGACGAGCAGGGGCAAGTCATTGAGGATCCTGCCGGGATGGAGGAGATGACAACGGCGTACTACAAAAACTTGTACACGTCCGAAGGGGTGCATATTATGGAGGAAGTTCTGAGACATGTGCCAACCAAGGTAACACCTGACAAGAACGATCTCCTGAATGCCCCATATACCCATGAGGAGGTTAAGTGCGCCTTGTTTCAAATGTATCCAATCAAGGCTCCTGGCCCGGATGGATATCCAGCTCACTTTTTTCAGCGTCACTGGGAGGTGTGTGGGGAAGAGGTCACGAAAGTGGTCCTCAAAATCGTTGAGGGTAATGAGTCGGCAGCTTGCATCAATGACACAATCTTGGTTCTCATTCCCAAGGTAAAAAATCCCACACTCATCAAACAGTTTAGGCAAATCAGTTTGTGCAATGTGCTCTATAAAATTGCGTCTAAGGTAATTTCCAACAGACTCAAACAGATACTCCCAGATATTATCTCACCAGAGCAGTCAGCTTTTGTCCCTGGCAGATTAATTACAAATAACATTATAACAGCCTATGAGTGCTTGCATTTCATGAAGAGGAACAAGGCCAAAAAACATCAGTCCTGCGCTCTCAAGCTAGATATGATGAAGGCCTATGACAGAGTTGAATGGGCCTATCTCCAGGCGATAATGCTGAAGCTGGGTTTCACTTCTAGATGGGTGGACATTGTTATGAGCATGGTATCTTCAGTAAAATTCTCTGTCTTGTTCAACGGTAAGAAACTGGAGGAGTTCTGCCCTTCACGTGGTATCCGACAAGGGGACCCGATATCTCCATACTTGTTCTTGTTAGCAGCAGAGGGCCTGTCGTGCCTGTTAAAATCACAAAGAGAGTCATCCAACTTAGGTGGGATCCAAGTGGCGCCTACGGCGCCACTAGTTAACCAACTCCTATTCGCTGATGACAGTCTGTTGTTTTTTAAGGCAAATGGTGTGGGAGCTACCGAGGTGAACCAATGCTGGATATATATTGCACTGCTTCAAGTCAGCGGATAAATTTTGACAAGTCATCTATATCGTTCAGCAAAGGCGTCCCCGAGGCGGTTCGCAATGACATAAATAATATCTTGAACATCCCTAATGAAACCCTGAATGAGAAATTCTAGGTATGCCCACAAATGTGGGGGCCTCAAAAAATGGTGCGTTCAGATATTTCAAGGACATACTATGGAACAAGATTCAAGGATGGGTTGAGAGGACGATGTCCTCTGCGGGCAAGGAGGTGTTGGTCAAAGCTATGGCTCAAGCAATTCCAGTCTTTTCCATGTCTTGCTTCAAATTGCCAAGGGGTCTATGTGAGTACCTAAATATGCTATCAGAAAGTTTTAGTGGGGAAGGTAAGAACGGCCAACGCAAACCACACTGGGTATCATGGAAGGCGATGAACTCAACCAAAGAGCATGGAGGTCTAGGCTTCAAATACTTTGAGCTTTTCAATCTAGCTATGCTAGCTAGACAGGTATGGCGCATGTTGCAGGACCCATCCTCTCTCAGCGCGCGTATACTAAAGAGCATCTACTTCCCAAATTCCACCATACTTGAAGCTTCACATGGGAATCACCCAAGCCAGATATGGAGAACCCTAGTAGATGGACGTGACACTTTAAAGCTGGGTTTAATCAAGCGCATTGGTAACGGAGATAGCACGGATATCTAAACGGATAATTAGCTCCCTCGCCCGGAGATGATGAGACTATATGGATGTCTTGCAATTGCACCACCGGCCACAGTGTCGGAGTTGATAGATCATACAAATGCAACATGGAACGGGCCAAAGATCAATGCAACTTTCCTTGCTTTTGACGCCAAGCTAATCCTCATCATACCACTTCCTACGTCACCCATGCAGGACTTCTGGAGTTGGGCTCACGAGCGATCTGGCCAGTTTACGGTGCGATCAGCATACAACATGCTGGTGGCGAGGATGCAACGAAGAGAAGCTTGGCTGGAGGGTGCCTCGGGATCTTCAACATCACATGAAGACTCCAGTTCGTGGGAAGACACTTTGGAAGACGGAGGTACCATCGAAGGTGCGCCATATTTCTGTGGAGGGACTAGCGAGGATGTGAGGGCCCACCGGAAAATGTCGACAACGAGCACTTCTGGTTTTATGCGGCGCTCCAGACTCTTGGCCCACTCCCTGCTCGAGTTGTACCGTCTCAAGATGCACTTGGGCGCTCGTGGATGAAGAGTTAGGCAGCGCTATGGTAGCTACAAGTGACAACCGAGCCAAGAGTTGGCTCTTCAACTTATTGGGTTCCCTCATGCACGATCAGTTCACTCTCGTGGCTGTGACCCTGTGGGCTGTTTGGACATCTTGGAGGAAAGTCATACATGAAGGAATATTTTAGACTCCACATGCGTTATCGGCCTACATAACAAGGTATATAAAAGAACTTGATGTTCGCAGAAAGCCCAGGAAACAAGGTCGTGCGGCGACGACCGGGACTGCATTGGCTGTGCGACCGAGGGCACCCCCAGGAAACTATGCAAAGATACACGTAGATGCGGGTACTCGTTCGCAAAGAGGAGCTCAGCCGTTGCAATTTGTAGAGACAACCAGGGTGCCTTCCTGGGCAGCTCAGTGCTCATTATTGCAGGAGTTTGGAACACACCAACTTTGGAAGCAGTAGCATGTCTCGAGGCCGTGGCACTAGCAGAAGATCTCAACCAACACCACTATATCGTGGCATCCGATGCAAGCAGGTGGTAGAAGATCTAGCCAAGAGAAGCCAGGGAGAATATGGTGTCATAATCAGGGAGATTAAATAGAGAGCACCACCCACTAGTAAATTTACTTTTGAGAGACATGAGGCTAATGTTGAAGCCCACAAGTTAGCTAAATATGCTTTATCCTTACTTTAAGGGCGTTATGTGTGGCTTGGCCAGCCACATGACCAAACTTGTATTCCACTCACTGTGGACTTTGAGTAATAAAAGGCTTTTACCCCTCAAAAAAAGCCACGCACCCCTAAAAAAACCAAAAAAAACAAACCAGAGAAGCCACCCGAGTCTTCCTCGTATCCGTGTCAGCACCATCATCGTTCCCCATTCCCTCGCCGCCGCCGCCGTCGCCGGTGAAATGCTCCGCTTCTGTAGCTGCATCCTCCTCACCCGTCTCCTCTCTTCTCCCACCGCCTCTCCCTCTCAAGGATCCTCTTTCCACAGCCTCCTCGCCGCCGCCGTCGTTTCCCCAAGCCCCGGCTTCGCCGTCGAGGACTACCTCGTCGGCACCTGCGGGCTGAACCGAGCGCAGGCCCTCAAGGTCTCCGCCAAGCTCTCCCACCTCAAGTCCACCGCCAAGCCCGACGTCGTGCTCACCTTCCTCGCCGGCCTCGGCCTCTCCGCCGCCGACGTCGCCGCCCTCGTCACCAGGGACCCGCTTTTCCTCTTCGCCGGCGTGGAGAGAACGCTGGCCCCCTCCGTCGTCCGGCTCACCGCACTCGGGCTCTCGCGTTCTGAGGTCGCGCACTTCATCTCGCTCTCCCCCGACTGATTCCAGCGCAAGAACGTCATCCCCAAGGTGCGGTACTACCTGCCTCTCTTCGGCTCCTCCGAGGACCTCCTCTCGGGGGTCAAGAGGGGCTTATTCCTTCTCTCCGTCGACATCGATCGGGTGGTCAAGCCCAACGTCGCGGTCCTGCGGAAGTGTGGTGATGTGAACTGGGGACCCGATCTTTCGATGAGAGGGAGATAACTACGATTTTGGGTGGGACTTGACCCTCACGATCCGGCTACCAACCGTACAGGGAGAACCATGTACGACTGATATCCATGGCAATCGCTGAACCAACTCCACGGTGTTATCGACCAAGCCAACGGCACGATCGACCTATCCACGAAGGATTTTTCCTGCAAGCAAATCGAAGAACATGCAAGAAAATAATAGCCAAGCAATCTGGAATTGCGAATATGCTAGATGAAATCTCTACCTAGTAATAAAGCAGCGATTGCTTCTGGTCGTACGTCATCGGCACTTTTACAAAAAAGTCCCTCGGTTTCTGAGAATTTAAGCCGCAGTCCTATTTTAAGTGTTTTCTGAAGATAACGTTTCATTTTTGCAAACAAAACCCTGCATTAGTTACAATTCCATCCGTGCTCCTTAATCCTTATCCATTGCCATCCTCCACCTCCCGGCACGCGCTGCTACCGCTTGCCGCCGGCGTCCACGCGGCAGAACCCAAGAAAGTGGTGATGCGTCGCGGCGGGCGTCCGCACCGCCCGAGCCCAGGAACGCGGTGAGGCGTCGCGGCGGGTGTTGGAGAGCACGGGACGAGCTCGCGGGCGCGCTTGAGGCAGGCGAGCCTAGCCCGCAAGTCCTCCTGCTGCTTGGCGATGCCCTTGGCCTTCCTGCGGGCCTTGTCATCCTCGGCGCTGGCCTTGGCGGGCCGAGGCGCCGCGGTGCAGGCGGCCGCCGTGCTCTCTTGGGGCAAGGCGCGCCACGCGAGGGCGGTGCGACGAAGGAAACAAAAAGAGAGACAATAGAAATCAGGGATCTTAAAACCTCGCCGGCCCACGCTCACCAAAGACCTGCAGAACTGTCATGGTTCTAACGTCCGACCGCTAATCATGTAGTTTGAGAGGTAATCTTGAGTAAACTGTTTCAGAATTCACAACAAAAGAAAAAAAGATTCAGATATTGTCATCTAACACAACTCATTACGGACAGTAAAAAGAAGGCTACAGGGTTCTTACTTACCATCCCACAGTTCACTGTTGTCTTGCATAAAGTGTAAACAAATAGTTCGATTGACATCTTTTGACCCATTTTAATAACAATCTTTATCAGTTTCCTCCCTTGATGCTGGTTCATGAATATCTCATTGCCCGTACCCAGAAAGGGTCGAAGTGTGGATCTTTGGCAATGATATATGTACCTAAAAGCACCAAGTTAATATTAGAAGCTAAACAACAATTGAAAAATGATGTAGTACAACACTCCATCCATCCCATTATATAAAATTTTATTACATGTATATCTAGACATCATCAGAACATTAAGGTAACACTTGCTATGTAGCCTGGGATTGCATATTTAGTCATTCAATACAATGCATGTTCCTAAACAACAATTGAAAAACGAAAAGGTATGTTAACTGCAATATCCTTAACATCAACCAAATATCGTAATTCATAGTGGTATTGTTGAAACTGTTATTGATGAAATTGAACTGCACAACAAATAGTTGCACATATAGAGCATCACATTGTGAAGATCTGAAATAAACAAGTCATAAGGACATCTCTAAGCGATCCTTAAAAAGTTAAAAGGACTAAAACCCTTAGTGGATATCTATATACTCCAGCAATTTTTGGCCTTTTCTAGTCGATACCCTAAACTTAAGGTTGTAAACATCAATTTGATCAAGTTCAAAGCAGGTTCAACCGAAAGTAGCATGCATTCAAACATAAACATAGATAGTTTTGCATAACCGAACATAAAACATAAATTTAAACTAAGCTAGACTACTTTTGGTCGAAGTAGAGGTCGAGCCAATCCTTCCTCGCCATGTACGGTGTGCCGCGAGCCGGGTCCGGGCCAGTACAGTCATCAGGGTCGTTGGGGAAGGCACTCCTCCACTCGTCGACATCGATCTCCTCATCCTCGGGGCCCACCTTGACGCCCTCCGCGCCGCCGTTGCTGCCGCCTTCGACCTCGTCATCAGAGGAGAGTGTGATAACCTCACCGCCCTCCGCGTCGTCGTCCTTGCCGCCTTCGACCTCGTCATCGAAGGATAGCACGATAACCTTGCCGCCCTCCGCGCCGGCAAAGATCGCCTGCTCCGCCTCCACGAGCTTCGGGTGCTGCCAGTGGAGCTCTTGCATGTAGGCCTTGTCGGCGGCCTCGGCCTCGAGACGCTCCCACGCCTCGCGGTCCTCCTGCGTCGTATCGAGCTCACCACCCCTGGCTTCGGTGGAACGAGGTGGACCGGACGTGTGCCGAAGGGGAAATTGAGCCTAGCCGTCGCCCCGTGGTAGTGGACCTGCCTGTCGTGGTTCTAGCTCTGACAGTGATGTAGGGGGGTAAGTATGGAGAGGCAAGATCTCAGCTATGGAGAAGTTGTAAGCACGCAAGGTTTACGAGTTCGGGCCCTTCTCGGAAGAAGTAATAGCCCTACGTCTCGGAGCCCGGAGGCGGTCGACTGGATTATGCGTGTGTGAATTACAGGGGTGCGAACCCTTCATACTGAGGAGGGGGGGTGTCTTATATAGAGTTCGCCGGCCCTCTCCTGCCCTCAGTGATGCAGGGTTTAAGGTACATTTAAGGTTGGGCGTTATTAGTAACGCCTCTAATAAAGTGTGATAATGACCATAAAGACTACTTAATAGCCGACCGTTTGCCTACGGAGTGACTTTAGGTCTCCTGGCAGTCGAGTGGTTGGCTTCATGGTCGAATGATAGCTTCTTGGTCGAATGTCTTGAACCCGTCGAGTGGGATACCTTCAAGTCGATTGAAAGGTGACTTCTTCCAGGGGTGTCCTTGGGTAGGGCTCCTTGGACAGGTCCGTGCCCCTACCCTAGGTACACAGCTTCATCATTAGCCCCCGAATGGATCGAGGTTTGAGTGGGGAAAGAGTTGGAGATCTTTCCGACCGGTTCTTTGGGCTACATGAGTGCCTCGTTTCGGGTAAATCGTCACGGACGACGTCATCAACCTCTTTTCAGTCGCCTTGATCCATTCCAGGCCTTTCGCCGAGTGAATTTCTTTACTTGTGACATACCGAGTGTCGGTGCGAGCGGGGTCTTCTGTTTTGACAAGTTGTTTTGCAGCCCGCGGATGCCGTGGGATTCGGATTTCGGGAAGCGCGCGGGACGGGAGCGGCCGCAGTAATTGGAAGCGATAAAGCGGAAGCTCCTCGATTTCCGCGCCACCTTTTTCGCCACGTACCGCGCGCGCGTCTGCTGCGGGATTTGACTGGATCGCCTGGGCCTATCAGTCAGCCACTCGGGAGCGGCCTCTTATAAGTAGCCGGCTCGGGGTTTCCAAGCAGTGTGCTCTCTTCTTCCTCTCTCCCTTCGCAAGCTCCTCCACCACCTCCGCCCTCACCCTAGCGCCGTAGAACCGTGCAAGATTTGCCGGCGACGATGGCGAAGGACAAGACATCCGCTCTGGAGCGCGCGAAGAAGGCGGCGGCGCAGGGGAAAGGGAAGAGATCTGCTCGGGGCGGATCTTCCTCAAGGTCCGCTCTGCCCCGCGGCTGGATCCAGGGCGACTGGATGCCGTCGGTGATCCGGCAAGAAGATCTCGACGACATGGTCGAGGGGGGAGTCATTCCCCACGAAGCTGCGCGTCTTCCGGGGGGAGAGATCGAACCTCAGCCTCGCGACGGTGAGTGTGTGCTCCTAGCCACCCATATCGACCGAGGGTTTTCTCTGCCGCCCCATCCTTTTTCCGGAGCTTTCTGAACTTCTTTGGAGCGCAGCTCCACCACTTCACTCCCAACTCCATCGTATATCTTGCTGCTTTCATTTCCATGTGTGAGGGTTTCTTGGGTTGCCGCCCCCATTGGGGACTCTTCAAGCACATCTTTACCTGCCGTTCTCAATCGGTCAAGAAGGCCAAGTCGAGTGACGAAAGGACGCAGGTGATTCAGCTGTGCGGGGGCCTGGCGATCCAGACGAGGGGAAAGAGTTGTTTTCCATCTATCACTTTCCCGGAGTCGGTCCGCGGTTGGCAGTCGACCTGGTTCTACTGTCAAGACCAGGCGACCCCAGGGCAGTCGACCGGACTTCCCCCTTTCTCTCTCGACCGAGCCGAAAAACCTGCTTCTCTGAAAGTGACGCCGGAGGAAAAGGCCCAAGTCAAAGTGTTGGCTGGTCGAGTGGTTGAGCTTGTCCGTGAGGGCGTGACTGGTATAGACTTGCTGGAGGTCTTCCTCCGGAGGCGCATCCAACCGCTCCAGGCTCGTGACCACCCGATGTGGCTGTACTCAGGTCTCGACGACACCACTCGGGTCCACCCGGAGGAGGTTACTGACGAGATGCTGGAGGGGTGGCTGTCGAGCATCACGGGGAACAAAGACAACCCCCGAGGAGCCAGGAGGGTAATTCCACTCGACAACTCGTATGACGTGGACCAGGTATGTCTTTACACTCTTGACTGAGATCTTGTTTTCTTCATTGGTCTTCTTTGGGTAGGTCGATTGACTTTTGTCTTGTCTGTTGTTTTCCAGGCGACTACCGAGATGTGCTCAACGCCCAACGGGGCCCAGGGGCCAACTGAGGAAGGGGAGGCGAGCGGAGGTGAGAGTGGAGACGACCAAGGTGAGTGGGAGTCCGATGGTGAAGGAGAGGGAGACGACAACGTCGACTCCAGGGAAGAGGAGGAGGAGGAGGTTGAACCCCCTCGCCCGGAGGGGCGATCCAAGCTCACACACGATCCGGTGCGGGAACGTGGCAAGGCGACTGCTTCTGTTGGGCAATCGTCGAAACGTCCTCAGACCTCTTCTCCTACGCCGACTGGGAAGGCTCCCAAGCACCCACGCGCGACGCTGTCCAAGCCGCCCAAGGCTCTGCCCAAGATGAAGATGGCTGTCCCTACTATTTCCGAGTAATAATAAAACTTGCTTTCCTTCTTCGACCGAGGACAGATCTTTGGTCGATTCATCGAGCCAACTGACTGATTTTCGAGATTTGCAGCGCTGCTACTTCTGAGATCTCCGCCAAGGACGATGACCAAGAGATGGAGGATGCTGTTACCTCCAACCTTGGTACGATTACTGACGTTCCGTTTTGAGTCGACTGAACATTTATTGCAACTCTGGTCGATTGAATGTTTCCCTTGTAGCCCCTCCTCATGTTATTGACCTCCCGGATGACGACGACAACGAACCGCTGAGAGTGAGGAGGAACAAGAGGGCGTCGGCTGACAAGATCCCCCAATCTGCTCCGGCGTCTGAGGCCGTAGCTCGGGATGGTGGTGATACCGCTCGGGCTTCTGTGACTTTCGCCATTCCTCTGACAAGTGTGCGGCCTTCGACGTCGACTGCGGATCCGTCTTCGCTTTTTGCCGCGTACCCTGTCCCTGAGGACCAAGCGGCTGCCGCAAAAGAGGCTATACGTCAGGCGGGGATCATGATGGAGCAAGTGAAGGTGGCTCGGGAGGCCAGCCAAGCAACTTATGACGCGAGCTCGGCTCTTCAGAGCAACGTTCAGGTCAGTCGACTCAACGCTTGGTCTGTTATGATATGCTGTTTGAAGAATCTCTTTGTCACACCCTAGCTAGTCCATGCATTAGAGTGTGCATCATGTTTATTTTTCATCAGAAACTTGAAATGGGGAAGGCAGAACCCCCAGCACCCCTCTTGAAATCAACTAGGGTTTACTAAAAATAACTTCAATGAACCTGAAATGCCCTTCTAAAATGTTCACCCTCTTTGCCTTGGGTTAGAACCTCTGGCAAAATAGGTGCACAATTTTCTAGGTCAACAAAAGGTCACTGGATTAAATCATATGTATGTTGCCTTTGGACATTTAAATGCTAATAAATATTTTAAATGTTCAAATAATTCTGGAATTAAGTCAGGGCTGTTAGGAATAATCCCAACAGAGCCGACAATTATTTTCAGGATTTTAGAAAGTGCCTAGGTATTTTAAATAAAGCTCTAAAGCTACAGAAAAAAAATAGAAAAGAAAACAAAAAAACAGAAAAACTTACCTGGCGCCACCTACCAGGCCCACCTGCCGGCCCAGCCCAGCCACCCCGCCAGCGAGCAGCTTGGCTTGGCCAAGCAGGCAGGTGCTCGACGGCGAGCACCGCATGCGCGCCACGCAGCTGCCGCCGCCTCGCCGCTCCCCTCGTCGACCTGTCGACGTGGGACGAACTCCCTTGCATCCCCCGACCTCGCAGACACCGCACTTTCCCCCTGGTCCCTCTCCATCGCTCTTCCTCCGCCATGGCCGACGCTGCCGTGCTCGCGCCACCGTGAAACCGCGTCCACCATCGTCCCCGTGTTGCACCACCGTGTCCATCCTCTCCGCCATCGTCGACTCCGTCGAGCAGCTGAGCCCCGAGCGCTCACACGCTCTGCAACATCTTCTTCGACCTCATCTTCACCGAGCATCGCCGGAGATCCCTTTCGACGTCGCCGCCGCATCGACTCGTCCCCGACCGCGCCGTCTGCCTCTACGTGATCGCCGTGAGCTGCTGCACCTCCCCATCCTCCCCGTTCTTCTTCTCGTGCACCACAACGAGCACACGAAGCTCACCCGCACGCGCCGCCGTGGAGCTCGTCGCCGACGTGTCTCCGGCCAAACACCGGCCACGCCACCTAGTCTAACTACTTCACTGCATCCCTAGGGGCACAACGCACCTCACCACATGCCTCGCCGTGCCCCGTAGCCTCGGGCTCACTTTCGCCTGACTCCGGCGACCGCAAGGCTCGTCGTCGGCGACGTTTTCGGCCACCCCGAGCCCAACCACCACCACCAAACGCCGCGGTTCGTTCCCAGCTACCCGTAGCTGCTCTCCGCGCATCAATTGGTGCCCTGTGGGCGATTTCCACAGCGCGCCACCGCGTCTGGCCTCGCCGGCGGCTAAACGCCGGCAGGTTTAGACCCGCTGACCGGCGAGGTTGACCTGCTGACGTGGGTTGACCCCCCCTCTCTCACCGACATGCAGGCCCCGCCCGACTAATTACTCTGTTAGTGCTAACTAAATAGGCTAGTTAATTAGTATAGTCACTGACTAGTGGGCCCTGCCAGGTAATTAGGCTAACTAAACGTAGTTAGTGCACAAAGACACTGACTAGTGGACCCCACCAGTCAGGTTTGACCTGGACTGGCGCCTTTGACCTGCTGACGTCACCCTGACGCGTTGCTGACGCAGTAATTGATTTTCTAGATTTATTCTTATTCAGGAAATTCCAGAAAATAGTTCAAACTTCAAAAATTCATAGAAATTCAACCATAGCTCCAAATGAGATAAATTATATATGAAAAATTATCAGAAAAATTCAATCTATCCATCTGTAATGGTTTCATGCATGACAAAACAAGTTTACCTTGCTGTTTAAGCAGAATAAGGAAATGCACTATAAATGCCATGTTTAATGAGCTAATATTTGAATCTTTGATTCAAATGGGTTCATCCCTTCCTATTTTAGCTTGCATTAGGCCAAGACACAATCATATTTCCATGTCATAGCATGCATCATATTGTTGCATATCGTCATGTGTTGATTGTGTTCCGATGTGTCCTTCGTGGTAGGTTCTGCCTCCGAGGATATTCACGAGTATCCAACTGAAGGGCAGTATCCCGTTACCACTCCATCAGGCAAGCAACCATTGATCATTCCGATACAACCCATGTTCTCGCTCCTGCTCTTGTTTACTGCATTAAGACATCGCGATTCAAACTGCTGTGTGCTATGGTAGTTGAACCCTTATCCTCTGCATGACCTGTCATTGCCACAGTAACTAGATGAAACCCACTAGCATGTGTAGGAGTTGATTGAGCCATGTATGTGATTCCTACCTTGCTATGCCTGCTATGCTTAGAGTTGAGTCAGGTCTGGTTCATCTAGGTGATGAGCTAGAGTGAAATGCTTATGTCGGTAATATGAGGGATGTATTGAACATGTTTTTGGTAAAGGTATCGATGAGAGGCCATGTAGGAGTACATGGTGGGTTGTTTCATTGAGGCCGTCCATAAGAACTGAGATCTGTATGTGTGATTTAAGATGCAGTTACTACCGTACATTGGGCCCGAAACCAATGGACCCTCTCGGCTTCTTATTCACCCTAGTACTCTGTCCAGGAGTTGCAATTAGTTTTTGGTGTTTGTAGGTTATGTGTTGGCGGCCGTGCGTAGCGCTGACCCTAGGGGTGGGCTATGTTGCGGTAGATACACCGTGGCACGGTGTACCGAGTCACCCGTTTGGTGTCTCGGGAACCCTGTTCACATCGTTCGGGGCCGTATGTGGAAACCTCGGCCGGACTCCCTGCGGATGGAACCTGGATAGGCGATAAACCTGGACTAGAGACTTAAGTGTTTAGGTAGGCCGTGGCCGACACCCTCGCTGGGCTTCCGCTTGAAGGTTGCCGAGTACATGTCGTGTAAACGGCGGTAAGTGGTGAAAGCGTGTATGACGAAGTACACCCCTGCAGGGTATAAACTATTCGAATAGCCGCATCCGCGGTAAAGGACTACTTGGTTGCCTATACAGTTCATAGACAAGTTAATGGATACTACTAAAAGACTCAAGATAAGTGTGAGTACCGAGGATGGCCCTCTCGTAGGATGACGAGGGAGGATCCCCGGTGGAGTATTGTGTTGGTGAGTAGTGGACTCGTGTGCGAAAACTATTTTACTGGTGGAGTTCCGTAGGATAGCTTAGCCAAGAGTCAAAGCTGGCTTGCTGCATCAACCCCACCGCCTTCTTGAGAATAAGCATGTATAGTAGGTTCTGATGTAAGACTTGCTGAGTACCTTTGTACTCATGTTTGCTTATTTATTGTTTTCAGACAACAACACTGCCCCCTCCGATGGGTTTTATGTAGACCTTGACGTCGACGAGTGACTAGCCACCCAGGTGGTGATCCTGGCCATGGAGGGCCCTATGTAGATAGACAGGCTTCGAGAAGCCTTCTTTCTTTCTAGAGTCTGTACTCAGACTAGTTGCTTCCGCATGTGCTTGTATGTTTGTATGACTTGAGTGTCGGGTCATGTGACCCCTATCTGTATGAACATGTTATGTATGGCTCTCTGGAGCCTTTAAATAAAGTACTTGAGTTGTAGAGTTTTGTTGTGATGCCATGTTGTATGTACTCATATCGGGCATATTGTGTGTATGATTGAAATGCTTGGTATGAGTGGGATCCGACAATCTAGTTGTTTATCCTTGGCAGCCTTTCCTTATGGGGAAATGTAGTCTAGTGTTCCTCGAGCCATAGTAGTCCGCTACAGCCCGGTTCACCGGAGTCCTGCTAGCCCAGCACTACTGTTCAGGACACTTGACTGGCCGGCATGTGTTTCACTTCGTCCCTATGTCTGTCCCTTCGGGGAAATGTCACACGGTGACTTCCGGAGTCCTGCCTAGCCTGCTAACAGCCCGGGTTCCCCAGAGTCCTGTTAGCCCAGTGCTACAGCCCGGAATCACTCGTTGATGACCGACATGTTCGATGTGATTCATGTATGCCTGTCTCCATAGGTCTGTGCCGCTTTGGGTTCACGACTAGCCATGTCGGCCCGGGTTCTCTGTCATATGGATGCTAGCGACACTATCATATACGTGAGCCAAAAGGCGCAAACGGTCCCGGGCCATGGTAAGGCGACACCCGTGGGATACCGTGCGTGAGGCCGCAAAGTGATATGAGGTGTTACCGGCTAGATCGATGTGACTTGGAATCGGGGTCCTGACACGTTGGCATCAGAGCCGACTGCCTGTAGGTTCGTTGAGCCAAACTGGTCGATGTCGAGTCTAGAAATGCTCTAGTTATATGTAGGGGAATTGATTGTGGGAGGGAATGTAAGGTTCTTTTACTCCTTTACCTATGCCTCTGATCTGAGTCATTCTCTCCTCATTCAACGTGGGTTAAGGACTAGGCTCTCTTCCTCTATCAGGTTCACGTGTTACTAATCCGTAGTAGCTTATAGGATTGTTGTTACAAGTCCCAGTTCAGTTTCTACTATTCTTAGTATGTTGCTAATTGAATCAGAACCTTGATATGATGTTGTTGAGTGGTATTGTGAACTGTTGTGGATGTCTCAAATCTTTTTCTGAGCATTTACAGCCGTTATGCTGTCCAATTTTCCCTAGAAATTCTAATGTCTTTGCATTGTGGTTGTGCTTTCAGATGGCCAACCGTCCTCAAAACCAAGTGGTTCGCCTGACCAGGTGCCTCGACGTGCCCGGTCATACTGCTATGTTAGTCCGGGTCATGATCGAGACAGGTTACCGTTGGTATCCCGAATACACTGTCGAAGAGCAGTTCCGCGACTTTAACCAAAGCCAGTATTTCTGCACCGTCAGGATATTTCCTTCTTATCCTGGATCTACCGAGCCCCTTCACTGTTCCTATGGACTCGGGGTTACTGTTGAGATGGCTGTGCAGGATGCTGCCTATTCCATGATGACCATCATGCGAGTCCGGACTGGCCTGCTTCGGAACACCGACTTCCGTTACATGCCAGCTTCACTTCCGGGAGCGCAAGGGTATCTTCAGGCTATCTATGCTGACTCCACTCAGGAGGACTCATTAACTCGTACCACTGCCGAGATGCTCGAAGATAAGGACCGAGAGAATCGGGCCTTGAGGCTGGAGCTTTTCAATACCCGTGCTGATCATTGGGCCACATTGACTCGGTTTGCACCTGCGGTGCAAGCTGGATGTATGGATACAAGGGATCTGTATCCTGTGAGATCAGCTCTGCCAGACATGGTGGATTGGCGTGATGTGGGAGGCATCACCCCACCCCGTGGTCCCCGCAGGCCACCGTTTGTTGGTCCAAGACCTCATCCTAGCCCCTATGGTCCACAGGCTCCTCAGGACCGTCTGTTTCCGGATGGTCACATTGAACTTCCAGGCTATGGAGGTGACTTCTATGAGGACTACTACGGAGCTGTCTGAGTTAGTAGTAATACCACTAGTATTGTAGTAGTTGTATCTCCACTGTCCTGCGTGACTTGTGGAATATGACTTGGCGTGTAATCGATTCCGGAGGTGTAGACAAATAATGTATAGGAGCTTGGAATGCCTCCGATGAGATGTAACGTCTTTCATCATAGTTGTACTGTAGCCTGGGCTTGTACTAAACTATGTATGATGTGTATGACCGTTGGTATATATATGGCAGTTCTATATTACCATGACATACGGATGAACATCTCTGCATTCCGTGTTATCCATTACATTCTGCACTTCCTTGCTAAGTTTGAGCCATCCTTGTCTAAACCGTTGTCTTGTTTTCTCCTAGGATGGTCAACACCCGCGGCAACCCTGCTGTCCCGGAGCAGGGGGAAGCCAGTGCAACTAGAGGTGAAAATCTGCCTCACCCGCCTTCTCTGGCCGAAGTGATGCTAGAGGCGGAAAGAAACAAGCGTGAGACTAACCGCCTGCTGGAGCGGATTGAGCAGAACACTACACGCCACCCGCGAAATGACTTGGTGTCAATCAATGACTTTATCAAGCTGTACCCACCAAAGTTCAACCATTCCGTTGAGCCCCTCGACGCGGATGACTCGCTTCGCAGCATCACCCACAAGCTACGTTCTGCCAACGTAGCCGAAGCCGACAAGGTTACTTATGCTGCCCATCACCTCGAAGGCCCTGCTAGCCTTTGGTGGGAAAACTTCGAAGCTATGCGCCCGGTCGGTCAAATCACTACTTGGGCTGAATTCAGTGAGGCTTTCCCTGAGCATCACATTCCGGAAGGTCTCATGGATCGCAAGAGGGAGGAGTTCTGCAACTTCACCCAAGGAAGACTGACTGTGGATGCTTACAGTCGTGAATTTGGGAATCTGGCACGTTATGCTCCTGAAGAGGTATCTACTGACGCTAAGAAGCAGGCAAGGTTCCGCAAGGGACTTAGCCCTGAGCTTCGCCGCGATCTCCGTCTGCACGAGTGCACATCCTTTCAGAAGTTGGTCAATAAAGCCATCAGTGCTGAGACATGCCAGACTGATTATGACGCTTCACGCAAGCACTCCCGTGATTTTGGCTCTTCATCCGGCTCTGGGGCTCAGAAGCGCCGGGTGTGGATTCCAAGCACGACACTGCCACCCAGGTTCATTCCGAGGCCATCCTTTGAGGCGCCTCGTCCCAACCAACAATTTGCACCGCCCAAGCCCTATGGTGGCCCCGCTGCTAATGTTGCTCCACGCCCCAATGTGGTGACATGCTTCAAGTGTGGAGAGCCGGGTCACTATAGCCGAGAGTGTCCCCAGAACAATAACCCCAATCAAACTGGAAAGTCCGTTGGCCGTGGTAAGCCAGCGGGGAAGACTTTCTACGCCAAGCCGGCCACCACTACACGTGGCCATGTCAATTATGTTTCAGCCGAGGAGGCTCATGAGGATCCTAACGACGTCCTTGGTACGCTCCTTGTTAACTGCCATCCGGCATCTGTTCTTTTCGATACTGGAGCATCTCATTCATTCATATCCGAGAACTATGCTCGATTGCATAACACGACATTCTGCGACATGCCCACTTCCATGGTAATTCAAACTCCGGGTTCCAAATGGCAAACTTCTAGAGTAAGCCATGGGAACGAAATTCTTGTCGATAGACTTGTCTTCCTTGCATCCTTAATAGCTCTCAAGTCCTCCGACATAAATATCATCTTGGGTATGAACTGGATGTCAGCTCATTATGCTAAGATCGATTGTGCCACTAGAACCGTTCAACTTACCCACCCCTCGGGCAAGACAGTTAATGTCTTAACTCGAGTGGCCAAGCGCCAACTTTACTCCCTAAATGCCAACCCCCTTCCAGACCTTGAAGATGTTCCAGTAGTCCGAGACTTTCCGGATGTCTTTCCAGAAGAACTGCCAGGTGTTCCACCTGACAGGGATGTCGAGTTTGTGATAGACCTTGTTCCAGGAACCGTTCCAATTTCTAGAAGACCTTACAAGATGGCACCCCTAGAACTAGCCGAGCTTAAGAACCAACTCGATGAGTCCTTGAACAAGGGTTTCATCCGTCCTAGTTCCTCTCCTTGGGCTTGCCCCGTCCTCTTCGTTAAGAAGAAGGATGGAACGGATCGAATGGTTGTGGATTACCGACCTGTCAACTTGGTCACCATTAAGAACAAATATCCGCTTCCCAGGATCAACGATCTGTACGATCAGCTCGCTGGATCCTCAGTCTTCTCCAAGATGGATTTGAGGTTGGGTTACCATCAAATCAAAATCAGAAATGGGGACATTCCCAAAACGGCCTTTGTTACTCGTTATGGCCAATACGAAGTACACCGTCCATGTCCTTCGTTTAACCAATGCCCCGGCTACCTTCTCTCGGTTAATGACTCGGGTCTTCATGGAGTACTTGGAAAATCGTCTTAGTATACCCTTCGATGACATACTCATCTTCTACTCCAAAATGAAGAGGAACATGCCGTACTGCTGGAACTGAAACTATTCGTGATGCAAACTTCGAGCAGCATCGGCTTCTATCCAAAGTTCTCCAAGTGTGAATTTGGTTGCCAGAAGTGACCTATCTAGGCCATGTAATCTCTGGTAAGGGGTATTGCTGTCTGTCCCGAGCCCGACGAGTTCAAGCCGTCCTTGATTGGACCTCCACCTGAACACGGTCCAAGCCAAGTTCGGAGCCTTCCTTGGCTTACGCAGAGCTATTGCCCGCCGCCTTCCGTCGAAAAATTTCTCTCCAAGGTTGCTAAACCTCTAACTGAACTCCTCAAGAAAGATAAAAAGTTCGAAGTGGACTCCACAGTGCGAGTTCAGCTTTTCAGGAACTGAAAAGACGCCTGACATCTGCTCCCGTACTGGTACCACCAGATTTCTCCAAGGACTTTATTATCTATTGCGACGCCTCGCGACAAGGACTAGGTTGCATACTCATGCAAGATCGTCAGGTAATTGCCTATGCTTCACGGCAATTACACCCACATGAGGAAAATTATCCCACACATGATCTAGAGCTTGCAGCTGTAGTCCATGCACTTAAAACCTGGCGACATTACCTACGCGGTAATCGTTGCGAGGTCTTCACCAATCACCAAAGTTTGAAATATATCTTCACCCAACTAGATTTGAATCTCAGGCAACGACGTTGGGTCGAGTTGATCTCGGACTACGACTTAGGAATAACTTCCACCCCGGGCAAAGCCAATGTCATGGCTGATGCGCTAAGCCGTAAGTCCTATTGTAACAACCTAATGTTACAACAAAGTCAACCACTTCTCCATGAGGAATTTCGTAAGCTAAACCTTCACATTGTTCCTCGAGGATTCCTATCCACCCTGGTGGCGGAACATACCCTTAGGGATCAGATCATCAAGGCACAGAAGGTAGATCCGGGAATCTCCCGTATTAAGAGAAACATTAAGAAAGGAGTCGCGAATTGTTTCTCCATTGATGATCAAGGTGTCGTATACTTTGGGAATCGCCTAGTGGTTCCAAAGGCGCGAAACCTGAGGCGACTGATCCTTAAGGAAGCTCATGAATCCCCTCTCACCATTCATCCCGGTAGTACCAAAATGTATCAAGACCTACGCTAGAGGTTTTGGTGGACTAGGATGAAGAGAGAAATCGCTCAATACATTGCTAATTGTGACGTTTGTCGTCGTGTTAAAGCAGAGCATCAATGGCCTGCTGGCACCCTTCAACCTTTGGCTATTCCTGAACGGAAATGGGATAAAATCGGTATGGATTTCATCACTGGGTTTCCCAGGACCAAGAGAGGGAATGATGCCATCTTCATTGTGATCGACCGACTTTCCAAAGTAGCCCACTTTCTACCTATTCGTGAGAGTATCACCGCTAGCCAGCTAGCTGAGTTATACATCTCCCGAATAGTGTCTCTTCATGGTGTTCCATTGGAAATTAACTCAGACCGTGGGAGTCTCTTCACCTCTCGATTTTGGGAAAGTTTCCAAAATGCTATGGGAACTCGTCTCTCTTTTAGTACCGCCTTCCATCCCCAATCAAGTGGTCAAGTAGAGCGAGTCAATCAAATTCTGGAAGATATGCTCCGAGCTTCTGTTATCTCGTTCGGAATGAGTTGGGAGAAATGCCTTCCATTCGCGGAGTTTGCTTATAACAATAGTTATCAAGCTAGCTTGGGCAAAGCTCCTTTCGAAGTTCTTTATGGACGAAAATGCCGAACGCCTCTTAACTGGTCAGAAACCGGGGAAAGACAACTCTTTGGCCCGGATATGATTCAGGAAGCAGAAGAGCAGGTTCGCATTATTCGTGAGAAATTGAAAACAGCCCAATCTCGTCAAAAGAGTCAATATGATCGTAAACATAAGCCTATGACTTATGAAGTCAACGAGAAGGCGTACTCGTTCTGAGGAGACATTGACCTGGGCGCCGGCACGCGTTAAACTCGGCGCAGAGCGCCTATCAGTTCCTCCCGCGGCGATCTAAAGGGTACGAACTGGCGTCCACTTCGTTAACCATACGGGCGTAGGCAGGCGATACCCTTTCGCAGTTCTATGCATTCTAATCGAGGAGAAGTTGCCTACCAATTGGAACTACCTCCGCATCTTTCCAGAGTTCACGATGTCTTCCACGTTTCACAACTCAGGCGTTGCTTCGCGGATCCTATCCGTGGAGTGGACCACGAAACGCTTGATCTACAAGATAACCTCTCTTATCGGGAATATCCCGTTTCGTATCCTTGATCAAGCCGAGCGTACCACTCGACGTCATAATATCAAGTTTCTCAAGGTTCAATGGTCACATCATTCCGAGGAAGAAGCCACTTGGGAAAGGGAGGATCGTCTTCGACTCGAGTACCCCACCTTCTTCCCAGAGGATCCTAAATCTCGGGACGAGATTCTTTTGAGTGGGGGTGAGTTGTCACACCCTAGCTAGTCCATGCATTAGAGTGTGCATCATGTTTATTTTTCATCAGAAACTTGAAATGGGGAAGGCAGAACCCCCAGCACCCCTCTTGAAATCAACTAGGGTTTACTAAAAATAATTTCAATGAACCTGAAATGCCCTTCTAAAATGTTCACCCTCTTTGCCTTGGGTTAGAACCTCTGGCAAAATAGGTGCACAATTTTCTAGGTCAACAAAAGGTCACTGGATTAAATCATATGTATGTTGCCTTTGGACATTTAAATGCTAATAAATATTTTAAATGTTCAAATAATTCTGGAATTAAGTCAGGGCTGTTAGGAATAATCCCAACAGAGCCCACAATTATTTTCAGGATTTTAGAAAGTGCCTAGGTATTTTAAATAAAGCCCTAAAGCTACAGAAAAAAATAGAAAAGAAAACAAAAAGGAAACAAACAGAGAAAACTTACCTGGCGCCACCCACCAGACCCACCTGCCGGCCCAGCCCAGCCACCGCGCCAGCGAGCAGCTTGGCTTGGCCAAGCATGGCAAAGGTGACTGCGGCACGTGCGAAGCACAACACTCCCCCATCGCAATGCGGGTTGCCAAGTGGTTCAACGTCAGCGGCGCTGCCCCGTCCGCCCCTGCAGTCGGTCTCTACGCCTTCATGCCCAGCCTACGCCATCTCTTGCTCAGCAGGGCCTAAGCTTCCTCCCCTGGCAACGTTCCGACCATTAGTGTCGGAGCCCGATCGCGAAGTTCAATCTAATCCTTTGCATCCCTCCGACCCCGCAGACACCCAACACAATACCCACCGGGGATTCTGCCCATCTACGAGAGGGCATCTCGATACGACTTTCCCTAGAGTCTACTTCTTTCGCAATGTCGCTTCTTTTATCCCGCACATGGCATTAAGACACCTAGAAACCCTGTATAGGCACGTGTCGCGACACACCGTTGTGAAAGCCATCGCCATCTCGTTCCGTCCCTCCGTCTGAGAGACCCAGCCTGGCATCCCTTTATCCTGGTTCCTTTCTCCGCTTTCACCTCTGCGTTAACCGAAATGTACTCGGCCCACTTCTAAGCGGAGCAGCGAGGGTTGGCACGGCCTACTCAACACTTAAGTTGCGTTGTCGCGTGTACCATATCCCTTTCCGCACTCTGTCCATTCCGCCATCGTCGCTCTCGTCGAGCAGCTGAGCCCCGAGCGCTCACACGCTCTGCAACGTCTTCTTCGACCTCATCTTCACCGAGCATCGCCGGAGATCCCTTTCGACGTCGCCGCCGCATCGACTCGTCCCCGACCGCGCCGTCTGCCTCTACGTGATCGCCGTGAGCTGCTGCACCTCCCCATCCTCCCCGTTCTTCTTCTCGTGCACCACAACGAGCACACGAAGCTCACCCGCACGCGCCGCCGTGGAGCTCGTCGCCGACGTGTCTCCGGCCAAACACCGGCCACGCCACCTAGTCTAACTACTTCACTGCATCCCTAGGGGCACAACGCACCTCACCACACGCCTCGCCGTGCCCCGTAGCCTCGGGCTCACTTTCGCCCGACTCCGGCGAGCGCAAGGCTCGTCGCCGGCGACGTTTCCGGCCACCCGAGCCCAACCACCACCACCAAACGCCGCGGTTCGTTCCCAGCTACCGTAGCTGCTCTCCACGCATCAATTGGTGCCCCGTGGGCGAATTTCCGCAGCGCGCCACCGCGTCTGGCCTCGCCGGCGGCTAAACGCCGGCAGGTTTTGACCCGCTACCGGCGAGGTTGACCTGCTGAGCCGGCGTCTACCTCCTCCCCCCCTCTCTCTACAGGACCACTAATTCAACTCCTGGACAGGACATGCGGAGTCTCCCTACCAGACTCAATTTACGCTATTAGGGTCTAGAAATCTACAATATAGGTATATGACCGATTAGAATGGGTTTTTCAATTGGTGTAGAGGGCCAATGTAGGGTAACGTAGTCACTGCGACTACTTAATATCCAACATGGATAAGATCAGTTGTTATGGAACGGCCTCAGCCTGAAACATAGCCATCAATTAGGCATGTACCTAACAAACTTAGTTCAGTTGCACCAGAAGACTAGCTCTCCATCGGAGTACCCCGTTGGAACCTACACAGAGCTACAGTGTGTTGACACCATGGATCATCGAGTCCGCCTTTGCCCTCTGATCATCTGACGTCTAACCCTGACCGCGTGACAGCTTAAGCAGACGCAGTAATTGATTTCTAATTTATCTTATTCAAGAATATCTTCGTCAAAATATTATCAAACTTCTCAAAAAATTCATAGAATATTCAATCCAACTTCCAACATAGAGACCTAAATACTATGAAGAATGAAAATGATCACAAAAATTAATGCATAGCCTTCCAACTCCTCGTGACTCCACAATCGTCCTCTTCCAAGTGCCAAATATGCCGACCTAACGAAAGTTGTAGCTCACCCCTACCCTGTCCACCTTTGCACTTTCACATTAAAGCCAGAAACAGATATTGAGGTAGGTTCACAAATTGCCAAATCTATAAATGTTAACCATGTTGTAATGAAGTCGAGCATATTTGAATCTATGTGATCAATAGTTACGGGTTACTCATGGGACCCCTTCACCTATCTCTGAGACGTTGCATATACTAGCCACTTTGACCTAAGATCCGCACATATGATGCCTCTATATTCAGCTAGCATACAAATATACCCAAATTGAAGAGTGCGCGTATGCAGAAACCATGGGTTCTGATGTAGTGCTCAGTAATGTAAATAAGTTGGTCCTGGCATTGCCTGATGCTTACGTGGAGGTTCTGCCTCCGAGGATATTCACGAGTATCCAACTGAAGGGCAGTATCCCGTTACCACTCCATCAGGCAAGCAACCATTGATCATTCCGATACAACCCATGTTCTCACTCCTGCTCTTGTTTACTGCATTAAGACATTGCGATTCAAACTGCTGTGTGCTACGGTAGTTGAACCCTTATCCTCTGCATGACCTGTCATTGCCACAGTAACTAGATGAAACCCACTAGCATGTGTAGGAGTTGATTGAGCCATGTATGTGATTCCTACCTTGCTATGCCTGCTATGCTTAGAGTTGAGTCAGGTCTAGTTCATCTGGGTGATGAGCTAGAGTCAAATGCTTATGTCAGTAATATGAGGGATGTATTGAACATGTTTTGGTGAAGGTATCGATGAGAGGCCATGTAGGAGTACATGGTGGGTTGTTTCATTGAGGCCGTCCATAAGAACTGAGATCTGTATGTGTGATTTAAGATGCAGTTACTACCGTACATTGGGCCGGAAACCAATGGACCCTCTCGGCTTCTTAATCACCCTAGTACTCTGTCCAGAGTTGCAAATAGTTTCTGGTGTTTGTAGGTTATGTGTTGGCGGCCGTGCGTAGCGCTGACCCTAGGGGTGGGCTATGTTGCGGTAGATACACCGTGGCACGGTGTACCGAGTCACCCGTTTGGTGTCTCGGGAACCCTGTTCACATCGTTCGGGGCCGTATGTGGAAACCTCGGCCGGACTCCCTGCGGATGGAACCTGGATAGGCGATAAACCTGGACTAGAGACTTAAGTGTTTAGGTAGGCCGTGGCCGACACCCTCGCTGGGCTTCCGCTTGAAGGTTGCCGAGTACATGTCGTGTAAACGGCGGTAAGTGGTGAAAGCGTGTATGAAGAAGTACACCCCTGCAGGGTATAAAACTATTCGAATAGCCGCGTCCGCGGTAAAGGACTACCTGGTTGCCTATACAGTTCATAGACAAATTAATGGATACTACTAAAAGACTCAAGATAAGTGTGAGTACCGAGGATGGCCCTCTCGTAGGATGACGAGGGAGGATCCCCGGTGGAGTATTGTGTTGGTGAGTAGTGGACTCGTGTGCGAAAACTATTTTACTGGTGGAGTTCCGTAGGATAGCTTAGCCAAGAGTCAAAGCTGGCTTGCTGCATCAACCCCACCGCCTTCTTGAGAATAAGCATGTATAGTAGGTTCTGATGTAAGACTTGCTGAGTACCTTTGTACTCATGTTTGCTTATTTATTGTTTTCAGACGACAACACTGCCCCCTCCGATGGGTTTTATGTAGACCTTGACGTCGACGAGTGACTAGCCACCCAGGTGGTGATCCTGGCCATGGAGGGCCCTATGTAGATAGACAGGCTTCGAGAAGCCTTCTTTCTTTCTAGAGTCTGTACTCAGACTAGTTGCTTCCGCATGTGCTTGTATGTTTGTATGACTTGAGTGTCGGGTCATGTGACCCCTATCTGTATGAACATGTTATGTATGGCTCTCTGGAGCCTTTAAATAAAGTACTTGAGTTGTAGAGTTTTGTTGTGATGCCATGTTGTATGTACTCATATCGGGCATATTGTGTGTATGATTGAAATGCTTGGTATGAGTGGGATCCGACAATCTAGTTGTTTATCCTTGGCAGCCTTTCTTATGGGGAAATGTAGTCTAGTGTTCCTCGAGCCATAGTAGTCCGCTACAGCCCGGTTCACCGGAGTCCTGCTAGCCCAGCACTACTGTTCAGGACACTTGACTGGCCGGCATGTGTTTCACTTCGTCCCTATGTCTGTCCCTTCGGGGAAATGTCACACGGTGACTTCCGGAGTCCTGCCTAGCCTGCTATAGCCCGAGATTCCCCGGAGTCCTGTTAGCCCAGTGCTACAGCCCGGAATCACTCGTTGATGACCGACATGTTCGATGTGATTCATGTATGCCTGTCTCCATAGGTCTGTGCCGCTTTGGGTTCACGACTAGCCATGTCGGCCCGGGTTCTCTGTCATATGGATGCTAGCGACACTATCATATACGTGAGCCAAAAGGCGCAAACGGTCCCGGGCCATGGTAAGGCGACACCCGTGGGATACCGTGCGTGAGGCCGCAAAGTGATATGAGGTGTTACCGGCTAGATCGATGTGACTTGGAATCGGGGTCCTGACACTCTTTTCCGAAGATCTTTGTATCTGTACACCCACTGGGTGTGTCTGCCAATTCTTGGACGAGTGGGGGCACGCTAAGTGCACCCACTGGGTGTAGTCCCCGAGACTACGGTGGACTGCGGGCAGTCGACTGTAGTCTTTATATTGTGTTGCTGTAGCTGTATTTCTTCACTCGGTCTGGTCAGGCCATGTCGAATGGGACTGTATCCGGTCGACTGCGGGCAGTCGACTTTTTTTTACAGTGGGGGCACGCTGAGTGCACCCAGTGGGTGTAGTCCCCGAGACTACTGTCGAATGTTCTTGATTCGGCTGTAGTCTTAGAAACGTCATCATTGCCTCTTAGTTACTCGGAAGCAACTTATTTTGGACGTCTGTCGACTGATTTTTCTTTTTATAGAAATCCTGTGAACTTGTAGCTCGCTATACTGAGTTGGAGAATCAGCAGATCTAGCTCAACCTTAACGTGAAGCTTGCCCAGGAGAATTTGAAGAAGGCGCAAGAAGAAGAAAAAGGTATGGTTGGTGAGGTTCTCCATTCTTAACGGGTGGCTTTTCTTTCTTTTCCATTCTTGATGTTGGTTCCACTCGACGCGCCGCAGATAAACTGGAGGAAGCTCTGAAGAAGAAGGATCAAGATCTTGCAGAGGCACAGAAGGAGGCCTCGAGCAAAACGAAGCTCGCAGAAGAGAAACTGGCTTCGGTCGGAACTCTTGAACAGGAGAACTCCAGACTGAAAACTGCTCTTGAGACAGCTAATCGAGATGCCAGTCGACTGAAGAAAGAAAAGATGGCTCTGCACGACAAGGCGGGTGAGCTGGCGGGGAAGGTAAAAGATCTGGAGGCTTATCTCGGTGGACTCGCCAAGAAGCTGTTCGTCTTGCTCGAAGGTAATTATTCCAACCCGGCTGTCTTGTAGTTACCGAGACCGCGTACGGCCACTGTCTTATTCTTGAATCGTGTTTGCAGAATTCTGCCAGAGCTTCGAAGAGGAAACCAGTCGAGTGGAGCCAGGCTTGGATCCCGCCAATTCTCTCGTGAAGGACGAGGCTGCTATGAACGTGCTCCGACTGGAGTCTCGTGTTACCAGCATTGTTGATTATCTTGCTCGGCTGAAGGTTGCGATGTCGCGGATCGACACATCACTCTGGCCTGGAACGACGCTTCAGAACGACCTCGAGTCCCTGATGGTCCGACTGGATGAAGTCCCAGGTCGAGTGGCGGAATGGAAGAAATCTTCTGCTAGATGTGGTGCTGATGTCGCTCTGTCTCTGGTCCGCGTCCATTGCAAGGAGGCGCGAGAAGAAAAGCTGGCCGCCATCCAAGTTGCCAATACCAGGAAGCACAACTTTCAAGACTTCATGGAGACTTTTATTGCTGCTGCCACTCGTATTGCAGACGGGATCGACTTGGACGAGTTCGTCGCCCCTTCCAGTCCTCCTCCTGAGGAATGAAAAACTTTTATGCTTCACTTTAAATTTGCCTCGGAATGCCGAGTGGATTTGTAACCGTTAAACTCCGCCGAGCCGAGGGCTCGAGTACTTTGATCTGAGGTCTGGGACCTTTTAGGCTTTATCTGATCTTGATTTCTCGTTGAATATCTTCATGGTTTGATTCGTCGAGTGGATCTTGATCTTCACTCGGAATAACCTTGTATTTGCGGCGCAGCTCCGAAGGAGAAGGTAGCAGTCGACTTGCGGATTGGGTTGTGTCCTGTACTTAGGCGAGCACTGGGCTGCAGCTAAGCCTCCGAGTGAGAGGTTTGCTCTCCACTCGGTAGGATTTTTAAACACTTAGGCGAGTGCTTGGACTGCAGCTAAGCCCCCGAGTGGGAGGTTTGCTCTCCACTCGGTAGGATTTTTATATACTTAGGCGAGCGCTGGGTTGCAGCTAAGCCTCCGAGTGGGAGGTTTGCTCTCCACTCGGTAGGATTTTCAAATACTTAGGCGAGTGGTTGGACTGCAGCTAAGCCCCCGAGTGGGAGGATTGCTCTCCACTCGGTAGGATTTTTTCAAACTTAGGCGAGTGCCTGACTGCAGCTAAGTCTCTAAGTGGGAGAACTTAGGCGAGTACTGGACTGCAGCTAAGCCCCCGAGTGGGAGGATTGCTCTCCACTCGGTAGGATTTTTTCAAACTTAGGCGAGTGCCT